>NW_027000998.1:75300-151308 GCF_036934945.1 Oncorhynchus masou masou
CGATAAAATGCACTACTATAGACCAGAGCCCTATGGCACCCTATTCCCCGATATAGTGCACTACTATGGACCAGAGCCCTATGGCACCCTATTCCCTTCTCTATGTAGTACTACTATAGACCAGAGCCCTATTGCACCCTATTCCCGATAAAATGCACTACTATAGACCAGAGCCCTATGGCACCCTATTCCCGATATAGTTTGCACTACTATGGACCAGAGCCCTATGGCACCCTATTCGATATAGTGCACTACTTTTGCCCAAAGCCATATGGTGCAATTTGGAGTGAAAACCCCTTCGCCCTGAGATGTCTGACTGATCACCAGATCGGATATCAGTTCTCATTGATATCAGGTGTTAACAGGGTGAAGAGGGCATCTTAATGATGTCAGGTGTTAACAGGGTGAAGAGGGCATCTTGATGATGTCAGGTGTTAACAGGTTGAAGAGGGCATCTAGATGATGTCAGGTGTTAACAGGGTAAAGAGTGCATCTTAATGATGTCAGGTGTTAACAGGGTGAAGAGTGCATCTTAATGATGTCTGTGGTGTTAACAGGGTGAAGAGGGCATTGTAGAAATGCCTGTGCTGATTTCTGGTCTCCACGTATCCCTGGAGACATCAAGCAGAGATCGAGCAATCTGTCCCTGGACAGGATGAGTCATCAGGCTCAAGACTGAATGGGAAAACCAGTGAAAGTTGTCACATGTTACATCCTACAGTAAGACCATCTGAATCTTACAGTAAGACCATCCCAATCCTACAGTAAAACCATCCCAATCCTACAGTAAGAACATCTGAGTCTTACAGTAAGACCATCCCAATCCTACAGTAAGACCATCCCAATCCTACAGTAAGACCATCTGAGTCTTACAGTAAGACCATCCCAATCCTACAGTAAGAACAGCCCAATCCTACAGTAAGAACAACCCAAACCTACAGTAAGAACAGTCCTACATTAAGAACAGTCCTACATTAAGAACAGTCCTACAGTAAGAACAGTCCTACATTAAGAACAGTCCTACAGTAAGAACAGTCCTACAGTAAGAACAGTCCTACAGTAAGAACAGTCCTACATTAAGAACAGCTCCCACAGTAAGAACAGTCCCACATTAAGAACAGTCCTACAGTAAGAACAGTCCTACAGTAAGAACAGTCTACAGTAAGAACAGTCCTACATTAAGAACAGTCCTACATTAAGAACAGTCCTGACATTAAGAACAGTCCTACGGAAAGAACAGTCCTACAGTAAGAACAGTCCTACGGTAAGAACAGTCCTACAGTAAGAAGAACAGTCCTACATTAAGAACAGTCCTACAGTAAGAACAGTCCCATTAAGAACAGTCCTACATTAAGAACAGTCCTACATTAAGAACAGTCCTACAGTAAGAACAGTCCTACATTAAGAACAGTCCTACATCAAGAACAGTCCTACATTAAGAACAGTCCTACGGAAAGAACAGTCCTACATTAAGAACAGTCCTACAGTAAGAACAGTCCTACAGTAAGAACAGTCCTACATTAAGAACAGTCCTCCCAGTAAGAACAGTCCTACATTAAGAACAGTCCTACATTAAGAACAGTCCTACAGTAAGAACAGTCCTACATTAAGAACAGTCCTACATTAAGAACAGTCCTACATTAAGAACAGTCCTACATTAAGAACAGTCCTACGGAAAGAACAGTCCTACATTAAGAACAGTCCTACAGTAAGAACAGTCCTACAGTAAGAACAGTCCTACATTAAGAACAGTCCTACGGTAAGAACAGTCCTACATTAAGAACAGTCCTACATTAAGAACAGGTCTACATTAAGAACAGTCCTACAGTAAGAACAGTCCTACAGTAAGAACAGTCCTACATTAAGAACAGTCCTACGGAAAGAACAGTCCTACAGTAAGAACAGTCCTACATTAAGAACAGTCCTACATTAAGAACAGTCCTACATTAAGAACAGTCCTACATTAAGAACAGTCCTACATTAAGAACAGTCCTACAGTAAGAACAGTCCTACGGTAAGAACAGTCCTACATTAAGAACAGTCCTACATTAAGAACAGTCCTACAGTAAGAACAGTCCTACATTAAGAACAGTCCTACATTAAGAACAGTCCTACATTTAGAACAGTCCTACATTAAGAACAGTCCTACAGTAAGAACAGTCCTACAGTAAGAACAGTCCTACGGAAAGAACAGTCCTACATTAAGAACAGTCCTACATTAAGAACAGTCCTACATTAAGAACAGTCCTACAGTAAGAACAGTCCTACAGTAAGAACAGTCCTACATTAAGAACAGTCCTACAGTAAGAACAGTCCTACATTAAGAACAGTCCTACAGTAAGAACAGTCCTACATTAGGAACAGTCCTACGGAAAGAACAGTCCTACATTAAGAACAGTCCCAAGATTAAGAACAACAGTCCTACAGTAAGAACAGTCCTACAGTAAGAACAGTCCTACATTAAGAACAGTCCTACAGTAAGAACAGTCCTACATTAAGAACAGTCCTACAGTAAGAACAGTCCCACATTAAGAACGGTCCTACATTAAGAACAGTCCTACAAAGAACAGTCCTACAGTAAGAACAGTCCTACATTAAGAACAGTCCTACAGTAAGAACAGTCCTATTTAGAACAGTCCTATAGTAAGAACAGTCCTACATTAGGAACAGTCCTACAGTAAGAACAGTCCTACATTAAGAACAGTCCTACAGTAAGAACAGTCCTACAGTAAGAACAGTCCTACATTAAGAACAGTCCTACAGTAAGAACAGTCCTACATTTAGAACAGTCCTACAGTAAGAACAGTCCTACATTAAGAACAGTCCTACATTAAGAACAGTCCTACATTAAGAAGATATAATAGGGTGCTGTGAACAAACCTGTAATTAGTTTGGTGCTGTTAGTTCATAGTGGTCAGGTGGAAATGTCCATTCAGACATTCAGGATGTGGCGTACACAGATGCTATCGCAGGTGCAACAAATGCTTGTTTTTCCAGCTCCAACAGTGCAGTGATAATCCCTAGCAGTATAAAACAATACACACATAATCCCAACGGTGGAGTGATAATCCCTAGCAGTATAAAACAATACACACATAATCCCAACGGTGCAGTGAAAATCCCTAGCAACATAAAACAATACACACATAATCCCAACGGTGCAGTGATAATCCCTAGCAGTATGAAACAATACACACATAATCCCAACGTTGCAGTGATAATCCCTAGCAGTATAAAACAATACACACATAATCCCAACGGTGCAGTGATAATCCCTAGCAGTATAAAACAATACACACATAATCCCAACAGTACAGTGATAATCCCTAGCAGTATTAAACAATACACACATAATCCCAACGGTGCAGTGATAATCCCTAGCAACATAAAACAATACACACATAATCCCAACGGTGCAGTGATAATCCCTAGCAATATAAAACAATACACACATAATCCCAATGGTGCAGGGATAATCCCTAGCAGTATAAAACAATACACACATAATCCCAACGGTGCAGTGATAATCCCTAGCAGTATAAAACAATACACACATAATCCCAATGGTGCAGTGATAATCCCTAGCAATATAAAACAATACACACATAATCCCAATGGTGCAGTGATAATCCCTAGCAATATAAAACAATACACACATAATCCCAACGGTGCAGTAATAATCCCTAGCAATATAAAACAATACACACATAATCCCAACAGTGCAGTGATAATCCCTAGCAATATAAAACAATACACACATAATCCCAATGGTGCAGGGATAATCCCTAGCAGTATAAAACAATACACACATAATCCCAACGGTGCAGTGATAATCCCTAGCAACATAAAACAATACACACATAATCCCAACAGTGCAGTGATAATCCCTAGCAATATAAAACAATACACACATAATCCCAATGGTGCAGGGATAATCCCTAGCAGTATAAAACAATACACACATAATCCCAATGGTGCAGTGATAATCCCTAGCAAATAAAACAATACACACATAATCCCAATGGTGCAGTGATAATCCCTAGCAACATAAAACAATACACACATAATCCCAACGGTGCAGTAATAATCCCTAGCAATATAAAACAATACAAACATAATCCCAATGGTGCAGTGATAATCCCTAGCAATATAAAACAATACACACATAATCCCAATGGTGCAGGGATAATCCCTAGCAGTATAAAACAATACACACATAATCCCAACGTTGCAGTGATAATCCCTAGCAGTATAAAACAATACACACATAATCCCAACGGTGCAGTGATAATCCCTAGCAGTATAAAACAATACACACGTAATCCCAACGGTGCAGTAATAATCCCTAGCAATATAAAACAATACAAACATTATCCCAATGGTGCAGTGATAATCCCTAGCAATATAAATCAATACAAACATAATCCCAATGGTGCAGTGATAATCCCTAACAATATAAAACAATACACACATAATCCCAGCGGTGCAGTGATATTCCCTAGCAATATAAAACAATACACACATAATCCCAACGGTGCAGTGATAATCCCTAGCAGTATAAAACAATACACACATAATCCCAACAGTGCAGTGATAATCCCTAGCAATATAAAACAATACACACATAATCCCAATGGTGCAGTGATAATCCCAACAATACACACATAATCCCAACGGTGCAGTGATAATCCCTAGCATAATAAAACAATACACACATAATTCCAACGGTGCAGTGATAATCCCTAGCAATATAAAACAATACACACATAATCCCAATGGTGCAGTGATAATCCCAACAATACACACGTAATCCCAATGGTGCAGTGATAATCCCTAGCAGTATAAAACAATACACACATAATCCCAATGGTGCAGTGATAATCCCAACCATACACACGTAATCCCAACGGTGCAGTGATAATCCCTAGCAATATAAAACAATACCAATCCACATAATCCCAATGGTGCAGTGATAATCCCTAGCAGTATAAAACAATACACACATAATCCCAACGGTGCAGTGATAATCCCTAGCAGTATAAAACAATACACACATAATCCCAACGGTGCAGTGATAATCCCTAGCAGTATAAAACAATACACACATAATCCCAACGGTGCAGCGATAATCCCTAGCAATATAAAACAATACACACGTAATCCCAACGGTGCAGTAATAATCCCTAGCAATATAAAACAATACAAACATAATCCCGATGGTGCAGTGATAATCCCTAGCAATATAAATCAATACACACATAATCCCAATGGTGCAGTGATAATCCCAACAATACACACATAATCCCAATGGTGCAGTGATAATCCCTAGCAGTATAAAACAATACACACATAATTCCAACGGTGCAGTGATAATCCCTAGCAATATAAAACAATACACACATAATCCCAATGGTGCAGTGATAATCCCAACAATACACACGTAATCCCAACGGTGCAGTGATAATCCCTAGCAGTATAAAACAATACACATATAATCCCAATGGTGCAGTGATAATCCCTAGCAATATAAAACAATACACACATAATCCCAATGGTGCAGTGATAATCCCAACAATACACACATAATTCCAACGGTGCAGTGATAATCCCTAGCAATATAAAACAATACACACATAATCCCAATGGTGCAGTGATAATCCCAACAATACACACGTAATCCCAATGGTGCAGTGATAATCCTGAGCAATATAAAAAATACCAATCCACATAATCCCAAAAGAAAGAAATGAAGAAATATCAGAATGAGCGATGTCAGAGTCCGGGATATGTTGAAGCTCCCGAGTGGCGCAGCGGTCTAAGGCACTGCATCTCAGTGCTAGAGGCGTCACTACAGACCTTGGTTCGATTCCAGGCTGTATCACAACCGGCCGTGATTGGGAGTCCCATAAGGGTAGGCCGTCATTGTAAATAAGAATTTGTTCTTAAATGACTTGCCTAGTTAAATAAAGGATACATAAAATAAATAATGTTCTGGGTTGCCTCTCAGAATAACATAGACGCACAAACACGGTGACTGAGTTCATCAGGAAGTTTTAAGGGGTTGTTGTTGCAACTGTGACTATTAAAACCTACCCACTGTGACTATTAAAACCTGACTAAGGTTCAGCGCAGGAAACCGGGAACATGAGTGGAGTAGTATGACTTTATTTTCGGGCATCTTGAGACAATGAATTTGAGGTTAGGGACCACCTGTAGAAATGACTGCGCTATCTTTATCAGCATCTAGAGAGAATGTGAGTGTGTAGTTAGGGACCGTCTGTAAAGGTACCCTCTTTATCAGCATCTAGAGAGAATGTGAATGTGTAGTTAGGGACCGTCTGTAAAGGTGCCCTCTTTATCAGCATCTAGAGAGAATGTGAATGTGTAGTTAGGGACCGTCTGTAAAGGTACCCTCTTTATCAGCATCTAGAGAGAATGTGAATGTGTAGTTAGGGACCGTCTGTAAAGGTACCCTCTTTATCAGCATCTAGAGAGAATGTGAATGTGTAGTTAGGGACCAACTGTAAAACTTGTTATCTTTTTCAGCATCTAGAGAGAATGTGAATGTGTAGTTAGTTGGAACGTCTGTAAAGGTACCCTCTTTATCAGCATCTAGAGAGAATGTGAATGTGTAGTTAGGACCGTCTGTAAAGGTACCCTCTTTATCAGCATCTAGAGAGAATGTGAATGTGTAGTTAGGGGACCGTCTGTAAAGGTGCCCTTTATCAGCATCTAGAGAGAATGTGAATGTGTAGTTAGGGACCGTCTGTAAAGGTACCCTCTTTATCAGCATCTAGAGAGAATGTGAATGTGTAGTTAGGGACCGTCTGTAAAGGTACCCTCTTTATCAGCATCTAGAGAGAATGTGAATGTGTAGTTAGGGACCAACTGTAAACTTGTTATCTTTTTCAGCATCTAGAGAGAATGTGAATGTGTAGTTAGGGAACGTCTGTAAAGGTACCCTCTTTATCAGCATCTAGAGAGAATGTGAATGTGTAGTTAGGGACCGTCTGTAAAGGTACCCTCTTTATCAGCATCTAGAGAGAATGTGAATGTGTAGTTAGGGACCGTCTGTAAAGGTGCCCTCTTTATCAGCATCTAGAGAGAATGTGAATGTGTAGTTAGGGACCGTCTGTAAAGGTACCCTCTTTATCAGCATCTAGAGAGAATGTGAATGTGTAGTTAGGGACCGTCTGTAAAGGTACCCTCTTTATCAGCATCTAGAGAGAATGTGAATGTGTAGTTAGGGACCAACTGTAAACTTGTTATCTTTTTCAGCATCTAGAGAGAATGTGAATGTGTAGTTAGGGAACGTCTGTAAAGGTGCTATCTTTAACAGAATCGTAAAAGTGGATCGTATTTCAGCCACATAAAATATGCATCCAAGCCGAACTGAAATTTAAAAAAAAAAAGGGTAATTTTAAGACGTTTAATTTCCTTAAAACCGGTAAAAACTGTTTTCATTTGAATATTTTGCTCCGAAAATGGAGTTGTTGCATTTTCTCCCTGGTCTCTAAACATATTTGTTGTGTGAGAGAGGCAGAGATGAAAGAGGAAACAAACGTTATCAATGTCAACTTAGATTGAAGCATTCATTCTATCGATTGATGACATTATTCTGGTGGGCAAGGGTTTTATTTAGTCTTTTAGGGCAACAAGTAATGACAGAAGAGAATCTGCATGTATCTCATCATAGACGAGTTGACTAATAAATAGCCTTCCACCAAAATGTCAGATATGATGAGCATGAATTCGAGGCCAACAGACTGTTAAGGAAGTCACCCTCGCCAGTCTCCGCCCAGAATCAGCTTTTTAAAAGTCACAGCAGGTACCTCTCTACACTTCCTGTCTACACTTCCTCCTCTACACTTCACTTCCTTCCTGTTGAGCTCAGTCACCGCGTCTGTGAAAACGTCGATGCAACGCGGAACATTTTCATTGACTGTAGTAACCTATATTGTACCTTTATTTAACGAGGCAAGTCAGTTAATTCATTAAGAACAAATTCTTCCTTTCAACGACGACCTTCCACAAGTTCAAGAGTAAAAAAAAAAAGTGCTTTTAAACAAGTCACATAATAAGTTGCACGGACTCACTCTGTGTCCAATAATAGTTTGAATGACTACCTTATCTCTGTACCCTCACACAGACAATTATCGATAAGGTCCCTCAATCGAACGGTGAATTTCAAACACAGATTCAACCACAAAGACCAAGGAGGTTTTCCAATGCCTTACAAAGAAGGGAACCTATTGGTAGATGGGTAAAAATAAGTACCACTCACTGTGTACCAACCTCCATGTTTTCAGGAATGGTGGTGGCTACATCATGTTATGGGTATGCTTGTCATCTCCAAGGACTAGGGAGTTTCTTTTATGATAAGGGGTTCTTCAAGTTCTCATTCTGGGAGATAACACGAACAACTGTGGGGAGATAAATCTCTCCTCCATGACTTCCCGTTGGATTGGTCACAGAGTGCATGTGTGTGTTAGTGTGTGTGTGTGTGTGTGTGTGTGTGTGTGTGTGTGTGTGTGTGTGTGTGTGTGTGTGTGTGTGTGTGTGTGTGTGTGTATTAGTGGTGCACGGGTTGACTCATAACCCGCAGTCCCCACAGTCATATAGCTGAGACTACACACTAGATACAGTTAGACTCTATAGCTGAGACTACACACTAGATACAGTTAGACTCTATAGCTGAGACTACACACTAGATACAGTTAGACTCTATAGCTGAGACTACACACTAGATACAGTTAGACTCTATAGCTGAGACTACACACTAGATACAGTTAGACTCTATAGCTGAGACTACACACTAGATACAGTTAGACTCTATAGCTGAGACTACACACTAGATACAGTTAGACTCTATAGCTGAGACTACACACTAGATACAGTTAGACTCTATAGCTGAGACTACACACTAGATACAGTTAGACTCTATAGCTGAGACTACACACTAGATACAGCTAGACTCTATAGCTGAGACTACACACTAGATACAGTTAGACTCTATAGCTGAGACTACACACTAGATACAGTTAGACTCTATAGCTGAGACTACACACTAGATACAGCTAGACTCTATAGCTGAGACTACACACTAGATACAGCTAGACTCTATAGCTGAGACTACACACTAGATACAGCTAGACTCTATAGCTGAGACTACACACTAGATACAGCTAGACTCTATAGCTGAGACTACACACTAGATACAGCTAGACTCTATAGCTGAGACTACACACTAGATACAGCTAGACTCTATAGCTGAGACTACACACTAGATACAGCTAGACTCTATAGCTGAGACTACACACTAGATACAGCTAGACTCTATAGCTGAGACTACACACTAGATACAGCTAGACTCTATAGCTGAGACTACACACTAGATACAGCTAGACTCTATAGCTGAGACTACACACTAACACTATATACAGCTAGACTCTATAGCTGAGACTACACACTAGATACAGTTAGACTCTATAGCTGAGACTACACACTAGATACAGCTAGACTCTATAGCTGAGACTACACACTAGATACAGCTAGACTCTATAGCTGAGACTACACACTAGATACAGCTAGACTCTATAGCTGAGACTACACACTAGATACAGTTAGACTCTATAGCTGAGACTACACACTAGATACAGCTAGACTCTATAGCTGAGACTACACACTAGATAGTTAGACTCTATATCTGAGACTACACACTAGATACAGCTAGACTCTATAGCTGAGACTACACACTAGATAGAGTTAGACTCTATAGCTGAGACTACACACTAGATACAGCTAGACTCTATAGCTGAGACTACACACTAACACTAGATACAGTTAGACCCTATAGCTGAGACTACACACTAGATACAGCTAGACTCTATAGCTGAGACTACACAGTAGATACAGTTAGACTCTATAGCTGAGACTACACACTAGATACAGCTAGACTCTATAGCTGAGACTACACACTAACACTCGATACAGTTAGACTCTATAGCTGAGACTACACACTTGGTAAAAATAATGAAAGAAAGAGTTTCATGTTGCCTACAGACATGAACTGAACAAGAATTATACATTTAGGAATTTATATTGCATTGTTTTATATATCTGCTCCACGGATATAACGGACTGTTATGAGTCAACCCGTGCATCACTAATACGCACAGCCACACACACTAACACACACCCACACACACACACAGCCACACACACTAACACACACACACACAGCCACACATGCACTCTGTGACCTATCCAACAGGAGGTCATGGAGGAGAGATTTGTCTCCCCACAGTTCTTACTGTTATCTCCCAGAACGAGACCTTGAAGAACCCCTTATCATCCTTGGAGATGACAAGCATACCCATAACATGATGTAGCCACCACCATTCCTGAAAATATGGAGGTTGGTACACAGTGATGCATTGTGTTGGAAAACATAAGGCCTTGAATTCAGGACGTACAGTTAATTTCTTTGCCAATTCTATTTGCAGTTTTACTTTAGTGGCTAATTGCAAACAGGATGCACGTTTTGTAATATTCTTATTCTGTACGGACTTCCTTCTTTTCACTCTGTCAAGTCGGTTAGAATGGTGGAATAACTACAGTGTTGTTGTCCATTCTCAGTTCTCTCCTTCAAAGCCATTATACTCTCTGAGCGGTTTCCTTCCTCCCCGGCAACTGAGTTAGGAAGGACGCCTGTATCCTTGCAGTGACTGGGTGTATTGATACACCATCCAAAGTGTCATTAATAACTTCACCATGCTTTTTTTATTTTCACCCATCTACCAATAGGTTCCCTTCTTTGTGAAGCCATTGGAAAACCTCCTTGTGGTTGAATCTGTGTTGTGAAATTCACTGTTTGATTGAGGGACCTTATAGATAATTGTCTGTGTGAGGGTATAGAGACGAGGTAGTCATTCAAACGTCATGTTAAACACTGTTATTACACTCAGAGTGAGTCAATGCAACTTATTACAACATATTTTTTACTCCTGAACTTGTTTAGGTTTGCCATTTCTATTTTACCTTTATTTGACCAGGCAAGTCAGTTAAGAACAAATTCTTATTTTCAATGACAGCCTAGGAACAGTGGGTTAACTGCCTGTTCAGGGGCAGAACAACAGATTTGTACCTTGTCAGATCGGGGGTTTGAACTCGCAACCTTCCGGTTACTAGTCCAACACTCTAACCACTAGGCTACCCTGCCGCCCATTAACAAAAGAGTTGAATACTTGTTGACTCAAGTCATTTCAGAACTGGAACAAAACACTAAACTGAGACTGTAGGACTGGAACAAAACCAACTGAGACTGTAGGACTGGAACAAAACCAACTGAGACTGTAGGACTGGAACAAAACCAACTGAGACTGTAGGACTGAAACAAAACCAACTGAGACTGTAGGACAGGAACAAAACCAACTGAGACTGTAGGACTGGAACAAAACCAACTGAGACTGTAGGACTGGAACAAAACATTAAACTGAGACTGTGGGACTGGAACAAAACCAACTGAGACTGTAGGACTGGAACAAAACATTAAACTGAGACTGTAGGACTGGAACAAAACCAACTGAGACTGTAGGACTGGAACAAAACCAACTGAGACTGTAGGACTGGAACAAAACCAACTGAGACTGTAGGACTGGAACAAAACTAACTGAGACTGTAGGACTGGAACAAAACCAACTGAGACTGTGGGACTGGAACAAAACCAACTGAGACTGTAGGACTGGAACAAAACCAACTGAGACTGTAGGACTGGAACAAAACCAACTGAGACTGTAGGACTGGAACAAAACCAACTGAGACTGTAGGACTGGAACAAAACCAACTGAGACTGTAGGACTGGAACAAAACCAACTGAGACTGTAGGACTGGAACAAAACTAACTGAGACTGTAGAACTGGAACAAAACATTAAACTGAGACTGTAGGACTGGAACAAAACATTAAACTGAGACTGTAGGACTGGAACAAAACCAACTGAGACTGTAGGACTGGAACAAAACCAACTGAGACTGTAGGACTGAAACAAAACCAACTGAGACTGTAGAACTGGAACAAAACTAACTGAGACTGTAGAACTGGAACAAAACATTAAACTGAGACTGTAGGACTGAAACAAAACATTAATATACTGCCCTTCCTCCAGGATAAGAAGTTTCCCTCCCCTGTCCTACTTCAACCCAGATCAGTGAGGATGTGTTGCTTCATTCAATCTAATACTCCAACCCAGATCAGTGAGGATGTGTTGCTTCATTCAATCTAATAATCCAACCCAGATCAGTGAGGATGTGTTGCTTCATTCAATCTAATACTCCAACCCAGATCAGTAAGGATGTGTTGCTTCATTCAATCTAATTCTCCAACCCAGATCAGTACGGATGTGTTGCTTCATTCAATCTAATACTCCAACCCAGATCAGTGAGGATGTTTGTTCCTTCATTCAATCTAATACACCAACCCAGATCAGTGAGGATGTGTTTCTTCAGTCAATCTAATACTCCAACCCAGATCAGTGAGGATGTGTTGCTTCATTCAATCTAATTCTCCAACCCAGATCAGTGAGGATGTGTTGCTTCATTCAATCTAATTCTCCAACCCAGATCAGTGAGGATGTGTTGCTTCATTCAATCTAATACACCAACCCAGATCAGTGAGGATGTGTTGCTTCATTCAATCTAATTCTCCAACCCAGATCAGTAAGGATGTGTTGCTTCATTCAATCTAATTCTCCAACCCAGATCAGTGAGGATGTGTTGCTTCATTCAATCTAATACACCAACCCAGATCAGTGAGGATGTTTGTTCCTTCATTCAATCTAATACTCCAACCCAGATCAGTGAGGATGTTTGTTCCTTCATTCAATCTAATACTCCAACCCAGATCAGTGAGGATGTGTTGCTTCATTCAATCTAATACTCCAACCCAGATCAGTAAGGATGTTTGTTCCTTCATTCAAGCAAGTACATCAATTCAGCTTTGTACTGAGCCATGTGTTTTGATGGACGACCTTGGTGTCCCCGCTGCCCCACCATAACCTACGTCAGTATAGTTCTTAGAAGAACAGGGGACATGTTTACTCCTTGATTAATATTAGCAGACCCACTAAGCTTTGTTCCAAATCCACCACAATACAGTACAGTCGGGCTTATTAACATCGAAACTAAATGTCATACCCAACGATTAGCGCTGTCGCCATATAAAGGAACCAAGTGCCGTGATAAAGACGATTGGAATTAGCGCTAAGCTTTGACAGATGTCTTGAGAACTGGGTTCTATTGCCGCAGGGATGTATTATCCACTTCCTGTATGTTACTTTACCTAACTAGACATAATAATTATCCACTTCCTGTACGTTACTTCACCTAACTAGACATAATAATTATCCACTTCCTGTAAGTTACTTTACCTAACGAGACATAATAATTATCCACTTCCTGTAAGTTACTTCACCTAACTAGACATAATAATTATCCACTTCCTGTACGTTACTTCACCTAACTAGACATAATAATTATCCACTTCCTGTACGTTACTTCACCTAACTAGACATAATAATTATCCACTTCCTGTAAGTTACTTTACCTAACTAGACATAATAATTATCCACTTCCTGTACGTTACTTCACCTAACTAGACATAAGAATTATCCACTTCCTGTAAGTTACTTTACCTAACTAGACATAATAATTATCCACTTCCTGTACGTTACTTTACCTAACTAGACATAATAATTATCCACTTCCTGTACGTTACTTCACCTAACTAGACATAATAATTATCCACTTCCTGTTTGTTACTTCACCTAACTAGACATAATAATTATCCACTTCCTGTTTGTTACTTCACCTAACTAGACATAATAATAATCCACTTCCTGTACGTTACTTCACCTAACTAGACATAATAATTATCCACTTCCTGTAAGTTACTTTACCTAACTAGACATAATAATTATCCACTTCCTGTTTGTTACTTCACCTAACTAGACATAATAATTATCCACTTCCTGTACGTTACTTTACCTAACTAGACATAATAATTATCCACTTCCTGTTTGTTACTTCACCTAACTAGACATAATAATACAGTATTCCACTAGATGCCTACTTCTTCGTCTTCTTCTTCGTCTTCTTCATTTCTTTCTTTCTTTCATATTTTTCTAACTTTTTTTAAATGCATCAATCACCAAACCAACAGGTTGTCTTATTTATATTACCTACACCCTAGACTAGAACATTCTTCCATATTGATTTGGGACTGGAAAATATCCAAACTAGTCCAAACACATCCACTGTCATCCACACGTCTGTTAGTAACTCAGGATCCAACATGCTTTGCACAGCGCAGAGCAAGACAGCATGGGGTCAACTGAGCTTCATTGAGACATCCCGAGGGTTCTTTTGCTCTACGCTGGTCCAAAGGGCACTTCCAGATGTACTAGTGCCAATGCCACACAGGTGACCTACGTATAGGAGTATGAAAAGGTCATTTTAGTTATTAGCAGTACATTGTGATGGATGGTTTGACAGTTGGAGGTTGTCTCCTGAAAGCCTATAGCGTTATGAGTAAAAATGTTTTACCTTAAATGACAGGCTAGGGGTGTCATCTGACAAAAGCCCCAGTCAATTAGCCAATCAGCCAGCCAGGCTGTCAGCTAGTTAACCAACCAAAAACTCATGTTTTTTAATTATTTTTTACCAGATCTATTGTGTTATATTCTCCTACACTCATTTCACATTTCCACAAACTTCAAAGTGTTTCCTTTCAAATGGTATCAAGAATATGCATATCCTTACTTCAGGTCCTGAGCTACTACAGCCAGTTAGATTTGGGTATGTCATTTTTGGCGAAAATTGAAAAACAGTGTCCGATCCTTTTATGAGGTTTTAAATCAGTCAGGTAGCCAGCTAGCCAGCCATAGAGCCAAGCAACCGTGGTACAGTACATCACAACATTGTCCAGCCAAGTCAAAACTTGCCTCAGGAGCGGCCAGAAGAACAGATTCAACAGATACGTTCTATTTTTGAGATTTGTTTTGCTTTTGTTTGCTTTTCTGGGCGATTCCCCAAACTGTATATCTGTGGGTTATCTTCCTGTAATCTGCAGTGATCAAAGACCTTGGGTGTTTCCCAAACGGCACCATATTCCCTATATAGTGCACTACTTTAGACCGGGGGGAGGGCCATAGGGCTCTGGGCTATGGTCAAAATTAGTGCACTAAATAGGGAATAGGGTGTCATTTTTGGGACACGAGCTTCCTCTATTGTCGGAGTGCAGAGAGTGCTTTGACTTCCCTCCCCATGCTCCCCTGGCTCACCTCCAGCCAGCCCGTGTTGCCAGAACAAGGGAGAGGGAATGAACCGTACATGTGAAAACACCTCCAGTTTTGGACACGGCCGTTGCGTTCACCGCGAGGCTCAATGCCAAAGTCCTCGGACCAAAAATAACAACCTGTATGGAAAGAAGAGGATCAAGTCAAGTCAGGATGAGGATGCATGGTGGATAGCATTACCCTAGATAAACCTCAAACGCTCTCTCTCTCTTTCTCTCGCGCTCTCTTTCTTCTACCTCTCCTCTCTCTTTCTCCTCCTTTACCTCTCTCTCCACTCTTTCTCCTCTCTCTCTTTCTCCACTCTTTCTCCTCTCTCTCTTTCTCCTCCCTTACCTCTCTCTCCTCTCTTTCTCCTCTCTCTCTTTCTCCTCCCTTACCTCTCTCTCCACTCTTTCTCCTCCCTTACCTCTCTCTCCACTCTTTCTCCTCTCTCTCTTTCTCCTCCCTTACCTCTCTCTCCTCTCTGTCTCTCCTCTCTTTCTCCTCTCTCTCTTTTCTCCTCCCCACTCTCTCTCCTCTCTCTCTCTTTCTCCACCCTCTCCCTTCTCCAGTACATGGTGTGAGTGGAACAGAGGGAGTCCAAAGAGTCCACTGGAAGCCCATTTCAGATCTCACCCTATGGATTATAACACCCACTCACTAGAGCACAGCCCATGTCCTCAATAACCCCAGTTACAGTGCCTTGCGAAAGTATTCGGCCCCCTTGAACTTTGCGACCATTTGCCACATTTCAGGCTTCAAACATAAAGATATAAAACTGTATTTTTTTTTGTGAAGAATCAACAACAAGTGGGACACAATCATGAAGTGGAACGACATTTATTGGATATTTCAATCTTTTTTAACAAATCAAAAAATGAAAAATTGGGCGTGCAAAATTACTCAGCCCCCTTAAGTTAATACTTTGTAGCGCCAGGTTTTGCTGCGATTACAGCTGTAAGTCACTTAGGGTATGTCTCTATCAGTTTTGCACATCCCCTTTTTCCCCATTCCTCCTTGCAAAACAGCTCGAGCTCAGTGAGGTTGGATGGAGAGCATTTGTGAACAGCAGATTTCAGTTCTTTCCACAGATTCTCAATTGGATTCAGGTCTGGACTTTGACTTGGCCATTCTAACACCTGGATATGTTTATTTCTGAACCATTCCATTGTAGATTTTGCTTTATGTTTTGGATCATTGTCTTGTTGGAAGACAAATCTCCGTCCCAGTCTCAGGTCTTTTGCAGACTCCATCAGGTTTTCTTCCAGAATGGTCCTGTATTTGGCTCCATCCATCTTCCCATCAATTTTAACCATCTTCCCTGTCCCTGCTGAAGAAAAGCAGGCCCAAACCATGATGCTGCCACCACCATGTTTGACAGTGGGGATGGTGTGTTCAGAGTGATGAGCTGTTTGCTTTTAAGCCAAACATAACGTTTTGCATTGTTGCCAAAAAGTTCAATTTTGGTTTCATCTGACCAGAGCACCTTCTTCCACATGTTTGGTGTGTCTCCCACGTGGCTTGTGGCAAACTTTAAACGACACTTTTTATGGATATCTTTAAGAAATGGCTTTCTTCTTGTCACTCTTCCATAAAGGCCAGATTTGTACAATATACGACTGATTGTTGTCCTATGGACAGAGTCTCCCATCTCAGCTGTAGATCTCTGCAGTTCATCCAGCGTGATCATGGGCCTCTTGGCTGCATCTCTGATCAGTCTTCTCCTTGTATGAGCTGAAAGTTTAGAGGGCGGCCAGGTCTTGGTAGATTTGCAGTGGTCTGATACTCCTTCCATTTCAATATTATGACTTGCACAGTGCTCCTTGGGATGTTTAAGGCTTGGGAAATCTTTTTGTATCCAAATCCGGCTTTAAACTTCTTCACTACAGTATCTCGGACCTGCCTGGTGTGTTCCTTGTTCTTCATGATGCTCTCTGCGCTTTTAACGGACCTCTGAGACTATCACAGTGCAGGTGCATTTATACGGAGACTTGATTACACACAGGTGGATTGTATTTATCATCATTAGTCATTTAGGTCAACATTGGATCATTCAGAGATCCTCACTGAACTTCTGGAGAGAGTTTGCTGCACTGAAAGTAAAGGGGCTGAATAATTTTGCACGCCCAATTTTTCAGTTTTTGATTTGTTAAAAAAGTTTGAAATATCCAATAAATGTCGTTCCACTTCATGATTGTGTTCCACTTGTTGTTGATTCTTCACAAAAAAATACAGTTTTATATCTTTATGTTTGAAGCCTGAAATGTGGCGAAAGGTCGCAAAGTTCAAGGGGGCCGAATACTTTCGCAAGGCACTGTATAATACAATATAACACCCACTCACTAGAGCACAGCCCATGTCCTCAATAAACCCAGTTATAATACAATATAACACCCACTCACTAGAGCACAGCCCATGTCCTCAATAACCCCAGTTATAATACAATATAACACCCACTCACTAGAGCACAGACCAAGAAGGAGAGTGATGGAGTTCTGCATCAGATGACCTGGTCTCCACAATCAGCCGACCTCAACCCAATTTGATGGTTTGGGATGAGTCGGACCGCAGAGTGAAGGAAAAGCAGCCAACAAGTGCTCAGCACAATATGGTAACTCCTTCAAGACTGTTGGAAAAGCATTCCAGATGAAGCTGGTTGACAGAATGCCAAGAGTGTACAAAGACTGTCATCAAGACAAAGGGTGGCTTCTTCAAAGAATCTCAAATATAAAATATATTTTGATTTGTTTAACACTTTTCTGGTTACTACATGATTCCGTTTGTGTTATTTCATAGTTTTGATGTCTTCACTATTATTCTACAAATGTAGAAAATAGTAAAAGTATTGAATGAGAAGCTGTGTCCAAACCTTTTGACTGGTACTTTAGGTCCGACTCCAAAGCAATGAAAATGTTCTAGTAGCCGAGCCAAAGACATCCAGCGTTAGCTAGATATCAAAGGGAAAATTACAACTTGAGGCAAATGGTTTGTCCTAACTGAAACACTCATCATAAACGGCCCCCATAGTCCCAAATGGCTCCTTATTCCCCACATAGAGCACTACTTTGGACCAGATGCTTTATAGGGCACTATAGAGGTAATAGTGTACCATTGGGGATGCGACCAGGGGATGCGACCAGAGCCTTTAGTGCTGCCTGTTCTCTATCAATCAATTCAGTTTCAAGTTGTATTAGTCCTATATTAGTCCTATTAGTTTCAAGTTGTATTAGTCCTATGTACGGGATACACATGGTAGACAGGAAGATACACATGGTAGACAGGAAGTCCTGTGTGGCTCAGTTGAGCATGGTGCAGGAAGCTGGGGCCATATGTAAAGTGTTGGCCCCAGCCGGAGGGCGTCTGCTAAATGGGATATAAGTTGTAACAGTCCTATGTACGGGATACACATGGTAGACAGGAAGTTGTTGCAGGAAGATGGTGCAAGGATGGGGATGTATTAGTCCTATGTACGGGATACACATGGTAGACAGGAAGTTGTTGGGGAACACAGTACATATATTTATATTGCTCCTTTGCACCCCATTATTTCTATCTCTACTTTGCACATTCTTCTACTGCAAATCTACCATTCCAGTGTTTTACTTGCTATATTGTATTTACTTTGCCACCATGGCCTTTTTTTGCCTTAACCTCCCTTATCTCACCTCACTTGCTCACATCGTATATAGACTTGTTTTTCTACTGTATTATTGACTGTATGTTTGTTTTACTCCATGTGTAACTCTGTGTTGTTGTTTGTGTCGAACTGCTTTGCTTTATTCTTGGCCATGGTTCTTGTAAATGAGAACTTGTTCTCAACTTGCCTACCTGGTTAAATAAAGGTGATCTGGTCTACCTGGTTAAATAAAGGTGATCTGGTTTACCTGGTTAAATAAGGTGATCTGGTCTACCTGGTTAAATAAAAATCTGGTCGACCTGGTTATATAAAGGTGATCTGGTCTACCTGGTTATATAAAGGTGATCTGGTCTACCTGGTTAAATAAAGGTGATCTGGTCTAGGTTATATAAAGGTGATCTGACCTGGTTAAATAACAGAGACTGGTCTACCTTGTTAAATAATGGTGATCTGGTCTACCTGGTTAAATAAAGGTTCTGGTCTACCTGGTTACAAAGGTGATCTGGTCTACCTGGTTAAATAAATGTGATCTGGTCTACCTGGTTATATAAATGTGATCTGGTCGACACTGTCAACCTTGTTAAATAAATCTGGTCTACCCATGGTCTACCTGGTTAAATAAAGGTTATCTGGTCTACCTGGTTAAATAAAGGTTATCTGGTCTACCTGGTTATATAAATGTGATCTGGTCGACCTGGTTAAATAAGGTGATCTGGTCTACCTTGTTAAATAATGGTGATCTGGTCTACCTGGTTAAATAAAGGCGATCTGGTCTACCTGGTTACAATAAAGGTGATCTGGTCTACCTGGTTAAATAAAGGTGATGTGGTCTATCTGGTTAAATAAAGGTGATCTGGTCTACCTGGTTAAATAAAGGTTATCTGGTCTACCTGGTTAAATAAAGGTGATCTGGTCTACCTGGTAAATAAATGTGATCTGGTCGACCTGGTTAAATAAGGTGATCTGGTCTACCTTGTTAAATAAAGTTGATCTGGTCTACCTGGTTAAATAAAGGTGATCTGGTCTACCTGGTTAAATAAGGTGTATCTGGTCTACCTGGTTAAATAAAGGCGATCTGGTCTACCTGGTTAAATAAAAGTGATGTGGTCTACCTGGTTAAATAAAGGTGATCTGGTCTACCTGGTTAAATAAAGGTGATCTGGTCTACCTGGTAAATAAATGTGATCTGGTCACCTGGTTAAATAAGGTGATCTGGTCTACCTTGTTAAATAAAGGCGATCTGGTCTACCTGGTTAAATAAAGGTGATCTGGTCTACCTGGTTAAATAAAGGTGATCTGGTCTACCTGGTTAAATAAATGTGATCTGGTCGACCTGGTTAAATAAATGTGATCTGGTCGACCTGGTTAAATAAGGTGATCTGGTCTACCTTGTTAAATAAAGGTGATCTGGTCTACCTGGTTATATAAAGGTGATCTGGTCTACCTGGTTAAATAAAGGTGATCTGGTCTACCTGGTTAAATAAGGGTGATCTGGTCTACCTGGTTAAATAAAGTTGATCTGGTCTACCTGGTTAAATAAAGTTGATCTGGTCTACCTGGTTAAATAAAGGCGATCTGGTCTACCTGGATACAATAAAGGTGATCTGGTCTACCTGGTTAAATAAAGGTGATGTGGTCTACCTGGTTAAATAAAGGTGATCTGGTCTACCTGGTTAAATAAAGGTTATCTGGTCTACCTGGTTAAATAAAGGCGATCTGGTCTACCTGGTTAAATAAAGGTGATCTGGTCTACCTGGTTAAATAAAGGTGATCTGGTCTACCTGGTTAAATAAAGGTGATCTGGTCTACCTGGTTAAATAAATGTGATCTGGTCGACCGGGTTAAATAAGGTGATCTGGTCTACCTTGTTAAATAAAGGCGATCTGGTCTACCTGGTTAAATAAAGGTGATCTGGTCTACCTGGTTATATAAAGGTGATCTGGTCTACCTGGTTAAATAAAGGTGATCTGGTCTACCTGGTTAAATAAAGGCGATCTGGTCTACCTGATTACAATAAAGGTGATCTGGTCTACCTGGTTAAATAAAGGTGATCTGGTCTACCCTGGTTAAATAAAGGCGATCTGGTCTACCTGGTTACAATAAAGGTGATCTGGTCTACCTGGTTAAATAAAGGTGATCTGGTCTACCCTGGTTAAATAAAGGTGATCTGGTCTACCCTGGTTAAATAAAGGTGATCTGGTCTACCTGGTTAAATAAAGGTGATCTGGTCTACCCTGGTTAAATAAAGGTGATCTGGTCTACCCTGGTTAAATAAAGGTGATCTGGTCTACCTGGTTAAATAAAGGTTAAAAAATATGAATCCTGAAGGGACTGCTGCACTGCTGTGAGTATGTTAGTATGAGGCTTATAATGGGTTATAGTGGGTTATACATGGGATTATTGAGGACATGAAACCATTCAACAAAAAGTAAACATCCGTTTAAAAAAAAAAAAATCCATAAATGTAGCATTCTTGTGCAATTTCTGGCCAGCGCCATTTTAAATCGCCATAGTAATGACTGACACCAGTCGTCCCTTGCAGGAATCAACAAATTGTTTGTGGTATTGAGTTTTCACCAGGAGAGTAAATTGCAGAGAGTGAGGTTAGGTGCGGACAATGGAGATAACAACAAGTAGTAATTCAAAACATGAACTGTATATCACCGCCAGGCTGTATGAATTGGGTAAGCTTACCATCGGCTCCACGTGCCAGCGCACGCTAGCAGGATCTGCAGACAATCGGGAGTTTTCCCCGAATGGAAAGGAGTCATAAACCTACGTTGAAGTCCTCCGCTTGCCGCCTAATTTTACATTTAGAATTAAAATTAATCACGACCCAGTCTGCGATTCAAACTCCGGTCATCACCATCCATCCAGACAGACAGGAACCTCTGACTGGGTGTAATACATCACCATCCAGACAGACAGACATGAACCTCTGACTGGGTGTACTACATCACCATCCAGACAGACAGGAACCTCTGACTGGGTGTAATACATCACCATCCAGACAGACAGGAACCTCTGACTGGGTGTAATACATCACCATCCAGACAGACAGACAGGAACCTCTGACTGGGTGTAATACATCACCATCCAGACAGACAGGAACCTCTGACTGGGTGCAATACATCACCATCCAGACAGACAGACAGGAACCTCTGACTGGGTGTAATACATCGCCATCCAGACAGACAGGAACCTCTGACTGGGTGTAATACATCACCATCCAGACAGACAGGAACCTCTCACTGGGTGTAATACATCACCATCCATCCAGACAGACAGGAACCTCTGACTGGGTGTAATACATCACCATCCAGACAGACAGACAGGAACCTCTGACTGGGTGTAATACATCACCATCCAGACAGACAGACAGGAACCTCTGACTGGGTGTAATACATCACCATCCAGACAGACAGACAGGAACCTCTGACTGGGTGTACTACATCACCATCCAGACAGACAGACAGGAACCTCTGACTGGGTGTAATACATCACCATCCAGACAGACAGGAACCTCTGACTGGGTGTAATACATCACCATCCAGACAGACAGACAGGAACCTCTGACTGGGTGTAATACATCACCATCCAGACAGACAGGAACCTCTGACTGGGTGTAATACATCACCATCCAGACAGACAGACAGACAGGAACCTCTGACTGGGTGTAATACATCACCATCTAGACAGACAGGAACCTCTGACTGGGTGTAATACATCACCATCCAGACAGACAGGAACCTCTGACTGGGTGTAATACATCACCATCCAGACAGACAGGAACCTCTGACTGGGTGTAATACATCACCATCCAGACAGACAGGAACCTCTGACTGGGTGTAATACATCACCATCCAGACAGACAGACAGGAACCTCTGACTGGGTGTAATACATCACCATCCAGACAGACAGACAGGAACCTCTGACTGGGTGTAATACATCACCATCCAGACAGACAGACAGGAACCTCTGACTGGGTGTAATACATCACCATCCAGACAGACAGGAACCTCTGACTGGGTGTAATACATCACCATCCAGACAGACAGGAACCTCTGACTGGGTGTAATACATCACCATCCAGACAGACAGACAGAACCTCTGACTGGGTGTAATACATCACCATCCAGACAGACAGACAGGAACCTCTGACTGGGTGTAATACATCACCATCCAGACAGACAGACAGGAACCTCTGACTGGGTGTAATACATCACCATCCAGACAGACAGGAACCTCTGACTGGGTGTAATACATCACCATCTAGACAGACAGGAACCTCTGACTGGGTGTAATACATCACCATCCAGACAGACAGACAGGAACCTCTGGCTGGGTGTAATACATCACCATCCAGACAGACAGACAGGAACCTCTGACTGGCTGTAATACATCACCATCCAGACAGACAGGAACCTCTGACTGGGTGTAATACATCACCATCCAGACAGACAGACAGGAACCTCTGACTGGGTGTAATACATCACCATCCAGACAGACAGGAACCTCTGACTGGGTGTACTACATCACCATCCAGACAGACAGACAGGAACCTCCGACTGGGTGTAATACATCACCATCCAGACAGACAGGAACCTCTGACTGGGTGTAATACATCACCATCCAGACAGACAGGAACCTCTGACTGGGTGTACTACATCACCATCCAGACAGACAGACAGGAACCTCTGACTGGGTGTAATACATCACCATCCAGACAGACAGACAGGTACCTCTGACTAGGTGTAATACATCGACAATCCAGACAGACAGACAGGAACCTCTGACTGGGTGTAATACATCACCATCCAGACAGACAGACAGGAACCTCTGACTGGGTGTAATACATCACCATCCAGACAGACAGGAACCTCTGACTGGGTGTAATACATCACCATCCAGACAGACAGACAGGAACCTCTGACTGGGTGTAATACATCACCATCCAGACAGACAGGAACCTCTGACTGGGTGTAATACATCACCATCCAGACAGACAGACAGGAACCTCTGACTGGGTGTAATACATCACCATCCAGACAGACAGACAGGAACCTCTGACTGGGTGTAATACATCACCATCCAGACAGACAGGAACCTCTGACTGGGTGTAATACATCACCATCCAGACAGACAGACAGGAACCTCTGACTGGGTGTAATACATCACCATCCAGACAGACAGGAACCTCTGACTGGGTGTAATACATCACCATCCAGACAGACAGGAACCTCTGGATGGTGATGTATTACACCCAGTCAGAGGTTCCTGTCTCTGGATGGTGATGTACACTGGGGGTTCCTGTATGGTACATCACCATCACAGTCAGACAGACAGACAGGAACCTCTGACTGGGTGTACACATCACCATCCAGACAGACAGGAACCTCTGACTGGGTGTAATACATCACCATCCAGACAGACAGGAACCTCTGACTGGGTGTAACATCACCATCCAGACAGACAGGAACCTCTGACTGGGTGTAATACATCACCATCCAGACAGACAGGAACCTCTGACTGGGTGTAATACATCACCATCCAGACAGACAGGAACCTCTGACTGGGTGTACTACATCACCATCCAGACAGACAGACAGGAACCTCTGACTGGGTGTAATACATCACCATCCTGACAGACAGACAGGAACCTCTGACTGGGTGTAATACATCACCATCCAGACAGACAGACAGGAACCTCTGACTGGGTGTAATACATCACCATCCAGACAGACAGACAGACAGGAACCTCTGACTGGGTGTAATACATCACCATCCAGACAGACAGGAACCTCTGACTGGGTGTAATACATCACCATCCAGACAGACAGACAGGAACCTCTGACTGGGTGTAATACATCACCATCCAGACAGACAGACAGGAACCTCTGACTGGGTGTAATACATCACCATCCAGACAGACAGGAACCTCTGACTGGGTGTAATACATCACCATCCAGACAGACAGACAGGAACCTCTGACTGGGTGTAATACATCACCATCCAGACAGACAGACAGGAACCTCTGACTGGGTGTAATACATCACCATCCAGACAGACAGGAACCTCTGACTGGGTGTAATACATCACCATCCAGACAGACAGGAACCTCTGACTGGGTGTAATACATCACCATCCAGACAGACAGGAACCTCTGACTGGGTGTAATACATCACCATCCAGACAGACAGACAGACAGGAACCTCTGACTGGGTGTAATACATCACCATCCAGACAGACAGGAACCTCTGACTGTGTGTAATACATCACCATCCAGACAGACAGACAGGAACCTCTGACTGGGTGTAATACATCACCATCCAGACAGACAGACAGACAGGAACCTCTGACTGGGTGTAATACATCACCATCCAGACAGACAGACAGGAACCTCTGACTGGGTGTAATACAT
The DNA here is from genome assembly GCF_036934945.1 of Oncorhynchus masou masou. NCBI lineage: Eukaryota > Metazoa > Chordata > Actinopteri > Salmoniformes > Salmonidae > Oncorhynchus > Oncorhynchus masou. The sequence continues at coordinate 100,690 of NW_027000998.1, forward strand.
CACCATCCAGACAGACAGACAGGAACCTCTGACTGGGTGTAATACATCACCATCCATCCAGACAGACAGGAACCTCTGACTGGGTGTAATACATCACCATCCAGACAGACAGACAGGAACCTCTGACTGGGTGTAATACATCACCATCCAGACAGACAGACAGACAGGAACCTCTGACTGGGTGTAATACATCACCATCCAGACAGACAGGAACCTCTGACTGGGTGTAACATCACCATCCAGACAGACAGACAGGAACCTGACTGGGTGTAATACATCACCATCCAGACAGACAGACAGGAACCTCTGACTGGGTGTAATACATCTGACACCATCCAGACAGACAGAACCTCTGACTGGAACATCACCATCCAGACAGACAGGAACCTCTGACTGGGTGTAATACATCACCATCCAGACAGACAGGAACCTCTGACTGGGTGTAATACATCACCATCCAGACAGACAGACAGGAACCTCTGACTGGGTGTAATACATCACCATCCAGACAGACAGACAGGAACCTCTGACTGGGTGTAATACATCACCATCCAGACAGACAGACAGGAACCTCTGACTGGGTGTAATACATCACCATCCAGACAGACAGACAGGAACCTCTGACTGGGTGACAGACAGGAACCCCTACTGGGTGTACATCACCATCCAGACAGACAGACAGGAACCTCTGACTGGGTGTAATACATCACCATCCAGACAGACAGACAGACAGGAACCTCTGACTGGGTGTAATACATCACCATCCAGACAGACAGGAACCTCTGACTGGGTGTAATACATCACCATCCAGACAGACAGACAGGAACCTCTGACTGGGTGTAATACATCACCATCCAGACAGACAGACAGGAACCTCTGACTGGGTGTAATACATCACCATCCAGACAGACAGGAACCTCTGACTGGGTGTAATACATCACCATCCAGACAGACAGACAGGAACCACTGAACCATCCGCTGGGAGTTTGTGCTGTATACCCACCATCTCTCCACAACACAAACTTATATACTCTCTAGCCATTATCTGGCAACATCCCCACTCACACCAGTTTGTGTTTGACTACTCCGACCCTCTTGCTGAGGTATTTCAGCCGGTGTTATTACTCCTACGAGAATAAACAGATCTTGGGGCTTCAAGTAGGTTTGTTTGGCTCCATAACCTACATGATTTCATTCTCTGTAATAAACTCATTCTCGGACTCGGGGAAGCTACTCGGTAAATTCAGCCATTTTATTGAGGAGTTCCAAGATGTTCTCTCCTGCCACTGACGCAACAATGCCAATTTTATTGCGGAGGTCCAAGATGTTTTCTCCGGCCACTGACGCAACAATGCCAATTTTATTGCGGAGTTCCAAGATGTTCTCTCCGGCCACTGACGCAACAATGCTAACACAGTGTTTTTCCGTTTGCAGTTAGCTGGCGTTTCCATTACCCTTTTAATACGTCAATAAGTGAAAAGCTGCAAATCGGAGAGTTGAAAAATAAAGAGAAAAGAGGGACATAAAAGTAATGTTTAGGAAAGATTAGGTGTCGTTGGTAAAAGAGAATGATAGCAGTGCCGGCTATGTTATGCGTGATGATTGTGAGGCGCGCTATACAAATTAAACAGTCACTTCAAATAGGCCTTGTGGCACGTCAAGGGAATTGTAGCCTACTGTTCAGATGGGTTAAATGAAAACTGCCACCTGGACGCTAGGTCTATAACCTCTCACATAGCCTTAATATTAACTCGTGCAGAATTAAGCATTTCTTGCAGTGAAATGATACACCATATGCACATTTTGATTGGGGAACAAAAGTGGAGAAATATGATTTAATTATTTCAGCATCTAGAGAGAATGTGAATGTGTAGTTAGGGACCGTCTGTAAAGGTACCCTCTTTATCAGCATCTAGAGAGAATGTGAATGTGTAGTTAGGGACCGTCTGTAAAGGTACCCTCTTTATCAGCATCGAGAGAGAATGTGAATGTGTAGTTAGGGACCGTCTGTAAAGGTAACCTCTTTATCAGGTGGCTTACACTTTACACTCAGATTGACACTTCATCACATCTCGTTGGACGGTTGCAGATGGATTATTAGCAAATTGCAGGCGGCTGAACAAACTGCTGACCTGTGCACGACTAACTCTCTCTCTCTCTCTCACACACACACAGACACAGACACACACACACACAGACACACACACAGACACACACACACACACACACACACACAGACACACACACACACACACACACACACACACAGACACAGACACACACACACACACACACACACGGCACTCTCTGACACTTTATCCAGTATGTGCAGACAAACTAATAACTGAGACCAGATGATGTGTTTTCTGACACACGCTCCAGCTGTCAGATAATACCAACCAGATAAAACCAACCAGATAAAACCAACCAGATAAAACCAACCAGATAAAACCAACCAGATAATACCAACCAGATAATACCAACCAGATAATACCAACCAGATAATACCTACCAGATAAAACCAACCAGATAAACCCAACCAGATAAACCCAACCAGATAATACCAACCAGATAAAACCAACCAGATAATACCAACCAGATAAAACCAACCAGATAATACCAACCAGATAAAACCAACCAGATAAAACCAACCAGATAATACCAACCAGATAAAACCAACCAGATAAAACCAACCAGATAATACCAACCAGATAATACCAACCAGATAAAACCAACCAGATAAAACCAACCAGATAATACCAACCAGATAAAACCAACCAGATAAAACCAACCAGATAATACCAACCAGATAATACCAACCAAATAATACCAACCAGATAAAACCAACCAGATAATACCAACTAGATAAAACCAACCAGATAAAACCAACCAGATAATACCAACCAAATAATACCAACCAGATAAAACCAACCAGATAATACCAACCTGATAAAACCAACCAGATAATACCAACCAGATAATACCAACCAGATAAAACCAACCAGATAATACCAACCAGATCAAACCAACCAGATCAAACCAACCAGATAATACCAACCAGATAATACCAACCAGATAATACCAACCAGATATAACCAACCAGATAAAACCAACCAGATAATACCAACCAGATAAAACCAACCAGATAATACCAACCAGATAAAACCAAACAGATAAAACCAACCAGATAAAACCAACCAGATAAAACCAACCAGTGGAGACGTCACCTCACAGACCCATCTTTGAGGCTTGAGTTTCTGCACGGACCCATCATTGAGGCTTGAGTTTCTGCACAGACCCATCTTTGAGGCTTGAGTTTCTGCACAGACCCATCTTTGAGGCTTGAGTTTCTGCACGGACCCATCTTTGAGGCTTGAGTTTCTGCACAGACCCATCTTTGAGGCTTGAGTTTCTGTCCCAAAATGGAACCCTATTCCCTTCCTATAGTGCACAGATGGCATCAGAGACTAGAAATGCTAATCGGAAGAGAACAGATCTCCAAAAGTATGATTTCCAATGCTGCCAGGCATAAAGGAACAGTAGACAAGCCATACCAAGCTTGGGGGAGTTATATCACCGCATATTACAATATGGCTCCTCTGAAAGGTTGATGTCTTTTCTGGGAAATAGGAAGTCAGTTTCGTGGTGTCTCTTGGTACAGATATTAGTGATACTGAAAAAACAATGGCTGCACACCAAATGGAATACTAGTCCCAGCAATATATTGGTCCAGCAGGCCAAGGAAGTATCAGCCAAGAATGGTTATCCATGTTCAAGACAGAATAGAGAGGGTTGGCAAAGACTCTAGAGAGGGCTGACAAAGACTAGAGAGGGCTGGCAAAGACTAGAGAGGGCTGGCAAAGACTAGAGAGGGCTGGCAAAGACTATAGAGGGCTGGCAAAGACTAGAGAGGGCTGGCAAAGAAGAGAGAGGGCTGGCAAAGACTAGAGGGGGCTGGCAAAGACTAGAGGGGGCTGGCAAAGACTAGAGAGGGCTGGCAAAGACTAGAGAGGGCTGACAAAGAAGAGAGAGGGCTGGCAAAGACTAGAGGGCCTGGCAAAGACTAGAGAGGGCTGGCAAAGACTAGAGAGGGCTGGCAAAGACTAGAGAGGGCTGACAAAGACTAGAGAGGGCTGGCAAAGACTCTAGAGAGGAGTGGCAAAGACTAGAGAGGGCTGATAAAGACTAGAAAGGGCTGACAAAGACTAGAGAGGGATGGCAAAGACTGGAGAGGGCTGACAAAGACTAGAGAGGGCTGACAAAGACTAGAGAGGGATGGTAAAGACTAGAGAGGGCTGGCAAAGACTAGAGAGGGCTGGTAAAGACTAGAGAGGGCTGGCAAAGACTAGAGAGGGCTGGCAAAGACTAGAGAGGGCTGGTAAAGACTAGAGAGGGCTGGCAAAGACTAGAGAGGGCTGGCAAACACTCTAGAGAGGGCTGGCAAAGACTAGAGAGGGCTGGTAAAGACTAGAGAGGGCTGGCAAAGACTAGAGAGGGCTGGCAAACACTCTAGAGAGGGCTTGCAAAGAATAGAGAGGGCTGATAAAGACTAGAGAGGGGGCTGACAAAGACTAGAGAGGGCTGACAAAGACTAGAGAGGGCTGGCAAAGACTAGAGAGGGCTGGAAAAGACTAGAGAGGGCTGGCAAAGACGAGAGAGAGCTGGCAAAGACTCTACAGAGGGCTGGCAAAGACTAGAGAGGGCTGGCAAAGACTCTAGAGAGGGCTGGCAAAGACTCGAGAGGGCTGACAAAGACTAGAGAGGGCTGACAAAGACTAGAGAAGGATGGCAAAGACTGGAGAGGGATGGCAAAGACTGGAGAGGGCTGACAAAGACTAGAGAGGGCTGGCAAAGACTAGAGAGGGCTGGCAAAGACTAGAGAGGGCTGGCAAAGACTAGAGAGGGCTGGCAAAGACTAGAGAGGGCTGGTAAAGACTAGAGAGGGCTGGCAAAGACTAGAGAGGGCTGGCAAACACTCTAGAGAGGGCTTGCAAAGAATAGAGAGGGCTGATAAAGACTAGAGAGGGGGCTGACAAAGACTAGAGAGGGCTGACAAAGACTAGAGAGGGCTGGCAAAGACTAGAGAGGGCTGACAAAGACTAGAGAGGGCTGGCAAAGACTAGAGAGGGCTGACAACAACAAGAGAGGGCTGAAAGACTAGAGAGGGCTGGCAAAGACTAGAGAGGGCTGACAAAGACTAGAGAGGGATGGCAAAGACTAGAGAGGGCTGGAAAAGACTAGAGAGGGCTGGCAAAGACGAGAGAGAGCTGGCAAAGACTCTACAGAGGGCTGGCAAAGACTAGAGAGGGCTGGCAAAGACTCTAGAGAGGGCTGGCAAAGACTCGAGAGGGCTGACAAAGACTAGAGAGGGCTGACAAAGACTAGAGAAGGATGGCAAAGACTGGAGAGGGATGGCAAAGACTGGAGAGGGCTGACAAAGACTAGAGAGGGCTGACAAAGACTAGAGAGGGCTGGCAAAGACTAGAGAGGGATGACAAAGACTAGAGAGGGCTGACAAAGACTAGAGAGGGCTGACAATGACTCTAGAGAGGGCTTACAAAGACTCTAGAGAGGGCTGGCAAAGACTCTAGAGAGGGCTGGCAAAGACTAGAGAGGGCTGACAAAGACTAGAGAGGGCTGGCAAAGACAAGAGAGGGATGACAAAGACTAGAGAGGGCTGACAGAGACTAGAGAGGGCTGACAATGACTCTAGAGAGGGCTTACAAAGACTCTAGAGAGGGCTGGCAAAGACTCTAGAGAGGGCTGGGAAAGACTAGAGAGGATGGAAAATACTAGAGAGGGCTGACAAAGACTAGACAGGGCAGAAAAAGACTAGAGAGGGCTGACAAAGACCCTTGACAGGGCTGGCAAAGACTCTGGAGAGGGCTGACAAAGACTAGAGATGGCTGACAAAGACGAGAGAGGGGGATGACAAAGACTAGAGAGGGGGATGACAAAGACTATAGAGGGCTGGCAAAGACTAGAGTGGGATGGCAAAGACCCTAGATAGGACGGACAAAGACTAGAGAGGGATGGCAAACACCCTAGAGAGGGCTGACAAAGACTAGAGAGGGCTGACAAAGACTAGAGAGGGGCTGGCAAAGACTAGAGAGGGCTGACAAGGACCCTAGAGAGGGCTGACAAAGACTAGAGAGGGGGCTGGCAAAGACTAGCGAGGGCTGGCAAAGACTAGAGAGGGCTGGAAAAGACCCTAGACTGGGCTGGCAAAGACTAGAGAGGGCTGACAAAGACTAGAGAGGGGGCTGTCAAATACTAGAGAGGGAGATGGCAAAGACTAGAGAGGGCTGGCAAAGCCTAGAGAGGGCTGGCAAAGACTAGATAGGGCTGGGAAAGACAAGAGAGGGCTGGCAAAGACTAGAGGGGGCTGGCAAAGACTAGAGAGGGATGGCAAATACTAAAGAGGGCTGGCAAAGACTAGAGAGGGCTGGAAAATGCTCTAGAGGGCTGACAAAGACTAGAGAGGGCTGACAAAGAGTAGAGAGGGCTGACAAGGACTAGAGAGGGCTGGCAAAGACAAGAGAGGGCTGACAAAGACTAGAGAGGGCTGAAAAAGACTAGAGAGGGCTGACAAAGACTAGAGAGGGCTGACAAAGACCCTTGAGAGGGCTGGCAAAGACTCTGGAGAGGGCTGACAAAGACTAGAGAGGGCTGACAAAGACTAGAGAGGGGGCTGAAAAAGACTAGAGAGGGCTGACAAAGACTATAGAGGGCTGGCAAAGACTAGAGAGGGCTGGCAAAGACTACAGGGGGCTGGCAAATACTAGAGAGGGATGGCAAATACTAGAGAGGGCTGGCAAAGACTAGAGAGGGCTGGCAAAGACGAGAGCGGGCTGACAAAGACTAGAGAGGGGGCTGTCAAATACTAGAGAGGGAGATGGCAAAGACTCGAGAGGGCTGGCAAAGCCTAGAGAGGGCTGGCAAAGACTTGATAGGGCTGGCAAAGACAAGAGAGGGCTGGCAAAGACTAGAGGGGGCTGACAAAGACTAGAGGGGGCTGGCAAAGACTAGAGAGGGATGGCAAAGACTAGAGAGGGCTGGAAAATGCTCTAGAGGGCTGACAAAGACTAGAGAGGGCTGACAAAGAGTAGCGAGGGCTGACAAAGACTAGAGAGGGCTGGCAAAGACAAGAGAGGGCTGACAAAGACTAGAGAGGGCTGAAAAAGACTAGAGAGGGCTGACAAAGACTAGAGAGGGCTGACAAAGACCCTTGAGAGGGCTGGCAAAGACTCTGGAGAGGGCTGACAAAGACTAGAGAGGGCTGACAAAGACTAGAGAGGGGGCTGAAAAAGACTAGAGAGGGCTGACAAAGACTATAGAGGGCTGGTAAAGACTAGAGAGGGCTGGCAAAGACTACAGGGGGCTGGCAAAGACTAGAGAGGGATGGCAAATACTAGAGAGTGCTGGCAAAGACTCTAGAGAGGGCTGGCAAAGACGAGAGCGGGCTGGCAAAGACTAGATAGGGCTGGTAAAGGCTCTAGAGGGCTGAACAAGACTAGAGAGGGCTGGCAAAGACTCTAGAGAGGGCTGGCAAAGACTCTAGAGGGATGACAAAGACTAGAGACGGCTGGCAAAGACTAGAGATTGCTGGCAAAGACTCTAGAGAGGGCTGACAAAGACTAGAGAGGGCTGACAAAGACTAAAGAGGGCTGGCAAAGACTAGAGAGGGGGCTGGCAAAGACTAGAGAGGGCTGGCAAAGACTTGAGAGGGATGGCAAATACTAGAGAGGGCTGGCAAAGACTAGAGAGGGCTGACAAAGACTAGAGAGGGGGCTGGCAAAGACTCGAGAGGGCTGGCAAAGACCCTAGAGAGGGCTGGCAAAGCCTAGAGAGGGCTGGCAAAGACTAGACACGGCTGGCAAAGACTAGAGAGGACTGGCAAAGACTAGAGAGGGCTGACAAAGACTAGAGAGGGCTGAAAAAGACTACAGAGGGCTGGCATTGACTAGAGAGGGATGGCAAAGACCCTAGAGAGGGCTGGCAAAGCCTAGAGAGGGCTGGCAAAGACTAGACACGGCTGGCAAAGCCTAGAGAGGGCTGGTAAAGACTTGACATGGCTGGCAAAGACTAGAGAGGGCTGGCAAAGACTAGAGAGGGCTGGCAAAGACTAGAGAGGGCTAACAAAGACTAGAGAGGGGTGGCAATGACTAGAGAGGGATGGCAAAGACCCTAGAGAGGGCTGGCAAAGCCTAGAGAGGCCTGGCAAAGACTAGACACGGCTGGCAAAGACTAGAGAGGGCTGGCAAAGACTCTAGAGAGGGCTGGCAAAGACTAGAGAGGGATGGCAAATACTAGAAAGGGCTGGCAAAGACTAGAGGGGGCTGGCAAAGACTAGAGAGGGCTGGAAAAGACTCTTGAGAGGGCTGGCAAAGACTAGAGAGGTCTTGCAAAGACTCTAGAGAGGGCTGGCAAAGACTAGAGAGGGCTGGCAAAGACTAGAGAGGGCTGACAAAGACTAGAGAGGGCTGACAAAGACCCTTGAGAGGGCTGGCAAAGACCCTTGAGAGGGCTGGCAAAGACTCTGGAGAGGGCTGACAAAGACTAGAGAGGGCTGACAAAGACTATAGAGGGCTGGCAAAGACTAGAGAGGGATGGCAACGACCCTAGAGAGGGCTGACAAAAGACTCGAGAGGGCTGACAAAGACTAGAGAGGGGGCTGGCAAAGACTAGAGAGGGCTGGAAAAGACTCTTGAGAGGGCTGGCAAAGACTAGAGAGGTCTTGCAAAGACTCTAGAGAGGGCTGGCAAAGACTAGAGAGGGCTGGCAAAGACTAGAGAGGGCTGACAAAGACTAGAGAGGGCTGAAAAAGAATAGAGAGGGCTGACAAAGACTAGAGAGGGCTGACAAAGACCCTTGAGAGGGCTGGCAAAGACCCTTGAGAGGGCTGGCAAAGACTCTGGAGAGGGCTGACAAAGACTAGAGATGGCTGACAAAGACTATAGAGGGCTGGCAAAGACTAGAGGGGATGGCAACGACCCTAGAGAGGGCTGACAAAAGACTCGAGAGGGCTGACAAAGACTAGAGAGGGGGCTGGCAAAGACTAGAGAGGGCTGGCAAAGACTAGAGAGGGGGCTGGCAAAGACTAGCGAGGGCTGGCAAAAACTAGAGAGGGCTGGCAAAGACCCTAGAGAGGGCTGGCAAAGACTACAGAGCGCTGACAAAGACTAGAGAGGGCTGGCAAAGACTAGAGAGGGCTGGCAAAGACTAGAGAGGGCTGACAAAGACTAGAGAGGGCTGACAAAGACCCTTGAGAGGGCTGGCAAAGACTCTGGAGAGGGCTGACAAAGACTAGAGAGGACTGACAAAGACTAGAGAGGGCTGACAAAGACCCTTGAGAGGGCTGGCAAAGACCCTTGAGAGAGGGCTGGCAAAGACTCTGGAGAGGGCTGACAAAGACTAGAGAGGGCTGACAAAGACTATAGAGGGCTGGCAAAGACTAGAGAGGGATGGCAACGACCCTAGAGAGGGCTGACAAAAGACTCGAGAGGGCTGACAAAGACTAGAGAGGGGACTGGCAAAGACTAGAGAGGGCTGGCAAAGACCCTTGAGAGGGCTGACAAAGACTAGAGAGGGGGCTGGCAAAGACTAGCGAGGGCTGGCAAAAACTAGAGAGGGCTGGCAAAGACCCTAGAGAGGGCTGGCAAAGACTAGAGAGCGCTGACAAAGACTAGAGAGGGCTGACAAAGACTATAGAGGGCTGGCAAAGACTAGAGAGGGATGGCAACGACCCTAGAGAGGGCTGACAAAAGACTCGAGAGGGCTGACAAAGACTAGAGAGGGGGCTGGCAAAGACTAGAGAGGGCTGGCAAAGACCCTAGAGAGGGCTGACAAAGACTAGAGAGGGGGCTGGCAAAGACTAGCGAGGGCTGGCAAAAACTAGAGAGGGCTGGCAAAGACCCTAGAGAGGGCTGGCAAAGACTAGAGAGCGCTGACAAAGACTAGAGAGGGCTGGCAAAGACTAGAGAGGGCTGGCAAAGACTAGAAAGGGCTGACAAAGACTAGAGAGGGCTGAAAAAGACTAGAGAGGGCTGACAAAGACTAGAGAGGGCTGACAAAGACCCTTGAGAGGGCTGGCAAAGACTCTGGAGAGGGCTGACAAAGACTAGAGAGGGCTGACAAAGACTAGAGAGGGGGCTGACAAAGACTAGAGAGGGGGCTGACAAAGACTAGAGAGGGCTGACAAAGACTAGAGAGGGCTGGCAATGACTAGAGAGGGATGGCAAAGACCATAGAGAGGGCTGACAAAGACTCGAGAGGGATGGCAAACACCCTGGAGAGGGCTGACAAAGACTAGAGAGGACTGACAAAGACTAGACACGGCTGGCAAAGACTAGAGAGGGCTGGCAAAGACTAGAGAGGGCTGACAAAGACTAGAGAGGGCTGGCAAAGACTAGAGAGGGCTGACAAAGACTAGAGAGGGCTGAAAAAGACTAGAGAGGGCTGACAAAGACTAGAGAGGGCTGACTAAGACCCTTGAGAGGGCTGGCAAAGACTCTGGAGAGGGCTGACAAAGACTAGAGAGGGCTGACAAAGACTAGAGAGGGGGCTGACAAAGACTAGAGAGGGCTGACAAAGACTAGAGAGGGCTGGCAATGACTAGAGAGGGATGGCAAACACCCTGGAGAGGGCTGACAAAGACTAGAGAGGGCTGACAAAGACTAGAGAGGGGTCTGGCAAAGACTAGAGAGGGCTGGCAAAGACTAGAGAGGGGGCTGGCAAAGACTAGCGAGGGCTGGCAAAGACTAGAGGGGGCTGGCAAAGACCCTAGAGATGGCTGGCAAAGACTAGAGAGGGGGCTGGCAAAGACTAGAGAGGGGGATGGCAAAGACTAGAGAGGGCTGGCAAAGACCCTAGAGAGGGCTGACAAAGACTAGAGAGGGGGCTGGCAAAGACTAGAGAGGGGGATGGCAAAGACTAGAGAGGGCTGGAAAAGCCTAGAGAGGGCTGGTAAAGACTAGACATGGCTGGCAAAGACTAGAGAGGGCTGTCAAAGACTAGAGGGGGCTGGCAAAGACTAGAGAGGGATGGCAAATACTAGAGAGGGCTGGCAAAGACTAGAGCGGGCTGGCAAAGACTAGAGAGGGCTGGAAAAGGCTCTAGAGGGCTGACAAAGACTAGAGAGGGCTGGCAAAGACTAGCGAGGGCTGGAAAAGGCTCTAGAGGGCTGACAAAGACTAGAGAGGGCTGGCAAAGACTCTAGAGGGCTGACAAAGACTAGAGAGGGCTGGCAAAGACTAGAGAGGGCTGACAAAGACTAGAGAGGGCTGAAAAAGACTAGAGAGGGCTGACAAAGACTAGAGAGGGCTGACAAAGACCCTTGAGAGGGCTGGCAAAGACCCTTGAGAGGGCTGGCAAAGACTCTGGAGAGGGCTGACAAAGACTAGAGAGGGCTGACAAAGACTATAGAGGGCTGGCAAAGACTAGAGAGGGATGGCAACGACCCTAGAGAGGGCTGACAAAAGACTCGAGAGGGCTGACAAAGACTAGAGAGGGGGCTGGCAAAGACTAGAGAGGGCTGGCAAAGACCCTAGAGAGGGCTGACAAAGACTAGAGAGGGGGCTGGCAAAGACTAGCGAGGGCTGGCAAAAACTAGAGAGGGCTGGCAAAGACCCTAGAGAGGGCTGGCAAAGACCCTAGAGAGGGCTGGCAAAGACTAGAGAGCGCTGACAAAGACTAGAGAGGGCTGGCAAAGACTAGAGAGGGCTGGCAAAGACTAGAGAGGGCTGACAAAGACTAGAGAGGACTGACAAAGACTAGAGAGGGCTGACAAAGACTAGAGAGGGCTGACAAAGACCCTTGAGAGGGCTGGCAAAGACTCTGGAGAGGGCTGACAAAGACTAGAGAGGACTGACAAAGACTAGAGAGGGCTGACAAAGACCCTTGAGAGGGCTGGCAAAGACCCTTGAGAGGGCTGGCAAAGACTCTGGAGAGGGCTGACAAAGACTAGAGAGGGCTGACAAAGACTATAGAGGGCTGGCAAAGACTAGAGAGGGATGGCAACGACCCTAGAGAGGGATGACAAAAGACTCGAGAGGGCTGACAAAGACTAGAGAGGGGGCTGGCAAAGACTAGAGAGGGCTGGCAAAGACCCTTGAGAGGGCTGACAAAGACTAGAGAGGGGGCTGGCAAAGACTAGCGAGGGCTGGCAAAAACTAGAGAGGGCTGGCAAAGACTAGAGAGGGCTGGCAAAGACTAGAGAGGGCTGACAAAGACTAGAGAGGGCTGACAAAGACTATAGAGGGCTGGCAAAGACTAGAGAGGGATGGCAACGACCCTAGAGAGGGCTGACAAAAGACTCGAGAGGGCTGACAAAGACTAGAGAGGGGCTGGCAAAGACTAGAGAGGGCTGGCAAAGACCCTAGAGAGGGCTGACAAAGACTAGAGAGGGGGCTGGCAAAGACTAGCGAGGGCTGGCAAAAACTAGAGAGGGCTGGCAAATACCCTAGAGAGGGCTGGCAAAGACTAGAGAGCGCTGACAAAGACTAGAGAGGGCTGGCAAAGACTAGAGAGGGCTGGCAAAGACTAGAGAGGGCTGACAAAGACTAGAGAGGGCTGAAAAAGACTAGAGAGGGCTGACAAAGACTAGAGAGGGCTGACAAAGACCCTTGAGAGGGCTGGCAAAGACTCTGGAGAGGGCTGACAAAGACTAGAGAGGGCTGACAAAGACTAGAGAGGGGCTGACAAAGACTAGAGAGGGGGCTGACAAAGACTAGAGAGGGCTGACAAAGACTAGAGAGGGCTGGCAATGACTAGAGAGGGATGGCAAAGACCATAGAGAGGGCTGACAAAGACTCGAGAGGGATGGCAAACACCATGGAGAGGGCTGACAAAGACTAGAGAGGGCTGACAAAGACTAGACACGGCTGGCAAAGACTAGAGAGGGCTGGCAAAGACTAGAGAGGGCTGACAAAGACTAGAGAGGGCTGGCAAAGACTAGAGAGGGCTGACAAAGACTAGAGAGGGCTGAAAAAGACTAGAGAGGGCTGACTAAGACCCTTGAGAGGGCTGGCAAAGACTCTGGAGAGGGCTGACAAAGACTAGAGAGGGCTGACAAAGACTAGAGAGGGGGCTGACAAAGACTAGAGAGGGCTGACAAAGACTAGAGAGGGCTGGCAATGACTAGAGAGGGATGGCAAAGACCATAGAGAGGGCTGACAAAGACTCGAGAGGGATGGCAAACACCCTGGAGAGGGCTGACAAAGACTAGAGAGGGCTGACAAAGACTAGAGAGGGGTCTGGCAAAGACTAGAGAGGGCTGGCAAAGACTAGAGAGGGGGCTGGCAAAGACTAGAGAGGGGGATGGCAAAGACTAGAGAGGGCTGGCAAAGACCCTAGAGAGGGCTGACAAAGACTAGAGAGGGGCTGGCAAAGACTAGAGAGGGGGATGGCAAAGACTAGAGAGGGCTGGAAAAGCCTAGAGAGGGCTGGTAAAGACTAGACATGGTTGGCAAAGACTAGAGAGGGCTGTCAAAGACTAGAGGGGGCTGGCAAAGACTAGAGAGGGATGGCAAATACTAGAGAGGGCTGGCAAAGACTAGAGTGGGCTGGCAAAGACTAGAGAGGGCTGGAAAAGGCTCTAGAGGGCTGACAAAGACTAGAGAGGGCTGGCAAAGACTAGAGAGGGCTGGAAAAGGCTCTAGAGGGCTGACAAAGACTAGAGAGGGCTGGCAAAGACTCTAGAGGGCTGACAAAGACTAGAGAGGGCTGGCAAAGACTAGAGAGTGCTGGCAAAGGCTCTAGAGAGGGCTGACAAAGACTAGAGAGGGCTGGCAAAGACTCTAGAGAGGGCTGGCAAAGACTAGAGAGGGCTGGCAAAGACTAGAGAGGGATGGCAAAGACTAGAGAGGGATGGCAAAGACTAGGGAGGGTTGGCAAAGACTAGAGAGGGCTGACAAAGACTCTAGAGAGGGCTGGCAAAGACTAGAGAGGGCTGGCAAAGTCTCTAGAGTGGGCTGGCAAAGACTCTAAAGTAGGCTGGCAAAGACTAGAGAGGGCTGGCCAAGACTAGAGAGGGCTGGCAAATACTGTAGAGGGGGCTGGCAAAGACGAGAGGCGGGCTGACAAAGACTAGAGAGGGCTGGCAAAGGCTAGAGAGGGCTGGCAAAGACTAGAGAGGGCTTACAAAGACTAGAGGGCTGACAAAGACTAGAGAGGGCTGACAAAGAAGAGAGAGGGCTGACAAAGACTCTAGAGAAGGCTTGCAAAGACTAGAGAGGGCTGGCAAAGACTAGAGAGGGCTGCCAGAGACTAGAGAGGGCTGACAAAGACTAGAGAGGGCTGGCAATGACTAGAGAGGGATGGCAAAGACCCTAGAGAGGCTTGGCAAAGCCTAGAGAGGGCTGGCAAAGACTAGACATGGCTGGCAAAGACTAGAGAGGGCTGGCAAAGACTCTAGAGAGGGCTGGCAAAGACTAGAGAGGGATGGCAAATACTAGAAAGGGCTGGCAAAGACTAGAGGGGGCTGGCAAAGACTAGAGAGGGCTGGAAAAGACTCTTGAGAGGGCTGGCAAAGACTAGAGAGGTCTTGCAAAGACTCTAGAGAGGGCTGGCAAAGACTCTAGAGGGCTGACAAAGACTAGAGAGGGCTGGCAAAGACTAGAGAGGGCTGACAAAGACTAGAGAGGGCTGGCAAAGACTAGAGAGGGCTGACAAAGACTAGAGAGGGCTGACAAAGACCCTTGAGAGGGCTGGCAAAGACCCTTGAGAGGGCTGGCAAAGACTCTGGAGAGGGCTGACAAAGACTAGAGAGGGCTGACAAAGACTATAGAGGGCTGGCAAAGACTAGAGAGGGATGGCAACGACCCTAGAGAGGGCTGACAAAAGACTCGAGAGGGATGACAAAGACTAGAGAGGGGGCTGGCAAAGACTAGAGAGGGCTGGCAAAGACCCTAGAGAGGGCTGACAAAGACTAGAGAGGGGCTGGCAAAGACTAGCGAGGGCTGGCAAAAACTAGAGAGGGCTGGCAAAGACCCTAGAGAGGGCTGGCAAAGACTAGAGAGCGCTGACAAAGACTAGAGAGGGCTGGCAAAGACTAGAGAGGGCTGGCAAAGACTAGAGAGGGCTGACAAAGACTAGAGAGGGCTGACAAAGACTAGAGAGGGCTGACAAAGACCCTTGAGAGGGCTGGCAAAGACTCTGGAGAGGGCTGACAAAGACTAGAGAGGACTGACAAAGACTAGAGAGGGCTGACAAAGACCCTTGAGAGGGCTGGCAAAGACCCTTGAGAGGGCTGGCAAAGACTCTGGAGAGGGCTGACAAAGACTAGAGAGGGCTGACAAAGACTATAGAGGGCTGGCAAAGACTAAAGAGGGATGGCAACGACCCTAGAGAGGGCTGACAAAAGACTCGAGAGGGCTGACAAAGATTAGAGAGGGGGCTGGCAAAGACTAGAGAGGGCTGGCAAAGACACTTGAGAGGGCTGACAAAGACTAGAGAGGGGGCTGGAAAAGACTAGCGAGGGCTGGCAAAAACTAGAGAGGGCTGGCAAAGACCCTAGAGAGGGCTGGCAAAGACTAGAGAGCGCTGACAAAGACTAGAGAGGGCTGACAAAGACTATAGAGGGCTGGCAAAGACTAGAGAGGGATGGCAACGACCCTAGAGAGGGCTGACAAAAGACTCGAGAGGGCTGACAAAGACTAGAGAGGGGGCTGGCAAAGACTAGAGAGGGCTGGCAAAGACCCTAGAGAGGGCTGACAAAGACTAGAGAGGGGGCTGGCAAAGACTAGCGAGGGCTGGCAAAAACTAGAGAGGGCTGGCAAAGACCCTAGAGAGGGCTGGCAAAGACTAGAGAGCGCTGACAAAGACTAGAGAGGGCTGGCAAAGACTAGAGAGGGCTGGCAAAGACTAGAGAGGGCTGACAAAGACTAGAGAGGGCTGAAAAAGACTAGAGAGGGCTGACAAAGACTAGAGAGGGCTGACAAAGACCCTTGAGAGGGCTGGCAAAGACTCTGGAGAGGGCTGACAAAGACTAGAGAGGGCTGACAAAGACTAGAGAGGGGGCTGACAAAGACTAGAGAGGGGGCTGACAAAGACTAGAGAGGGCTGACAAAGACTAGAGAGGGCTGGCAATGACTAGAGAGGGATGGCAAAGACCATAGAGAGGGCTGACAAAGACTCGAGAGGGATGGCAAACACCCTGGAGAGGGCTGACAAAGACTAGAGAGGGCTGACAAAGACTAGACACGGCTGGCAAAGACTAGAGAGGGCTGGCAAAGACTAGAGAGGGCTTGCAAAGACTCTAGAGAGGGCTGGCAAAGACTAGAGAGGGCTGGCAAAGACTAGAGAGGGCTGACAAAGACTAGAGAGGGCTGACAAAGACCCTTGAGAGGGCTGGCAAAGACCCTTGAGAGGGCTGGCAAAGACTCTGGAGAGGGCTGACAAAGACTAGAGAGGGCTGACAAAGACTAGAGAGGGATGGCAACGACCCTAGAGAGGGCTGACAAAAGACTCGAGAGGGCTGACAAAGACTAGAGAGGGGGCTGGCAAAGACTAGAGAGGGCTGGAAAAGACTCTTGAGAGGGCTGGCAAAGACTAGAGAGGTCTTGCAAAGACTCTAGAGAGGGCTGGCAAAGACTAGAGAGGGCTGGCAAAGACTAGAGAGGGCTGACAAAGACTAGAGAGGGCTGAAAAAGAATAGAGAGGGCTGACAAAGACTAGAGAGGGCTGACAAAGACCCTTGAGAGGGCTGGCAAAGACCCTTGAGAGGGCTGGCAAAGACTCTGGAGAGGGCTGACAAAGACTAGAGAGGGCTGACAAAGACTATAGAGGGCTGGCAAAGACTAGAGAGGGATGGCAACGACCCTAGAGAGGGCTGACAAAAGACTCGAGAGGGCTGACAAAGACTAGAGAGGGGGCTGGCAAAGACTAGAGAGGGCTGGCAAAGACTAGAGAGGGGGCTGGCAAAGACTAGCGAGGGCTGGCAAAAACTAGAGAGGGCTGGCAAAGACCCTAGAGAGGGCTGGCAAAGACTACAGAGCGCTGACAAAGACTAGAGAGGGCTGGCAAAGACTAGAGAGGGCTGGCAAAGACTAGAGAGGGCTGACAAAGACTAGAGAGGACTGACAAAGACTAGAGAGGGCTGACAAAGACTAGAGAGGGCTGACAAAGACCCTTGAGAGGGCTGGCAAAGACTCTGGAGAGGCCTGACAAAGACTAGAGAGGACTGACAAAGACTAGAGAGGGCTGACAAAGACCCTTGAGAGGGCTGGCAAAGACCCTTGAGAGGGCTGGCAAAGACTCTGGAGAGGGCTGACAAAGACTAGAGAGGGCTGACAAAGACTATAGAGGGCTGGCAAAGACTAGAGAGGGATGGCAACGACCCTAGAGAGGGCTGACAAAAGACTCGAGAGGGCTGACAAAGACTAGAGAGGGGACTGGCAAAGACTAGAGAGGGCTGGCAAAGACCCTTGAGAGGGCTGACAAAGACTAGAGAGGGGGCTGGCAAAGACTAGCGAGGGCTGGCAAAAACTAGAGAGGGCTGGCAAAGACCCTAGAGAGGGCTGGCAAAGACTAGAGAGCGCTGACAAAGACTAGAGAGGGCTGACAAAGACTATAGAGGGCTGGCAAAGACTAGAGAGGGATGGCAACGACCCTAGAGAGGGGCTGACAAAAGACTCGAGAGGGCTGACAAAGACTAGAGAGGGGGCTGGCAAAGACTAGAGAGGGCTGGCAAAGACCCTAGAGAGGGCTGACAAAGACTAGAGAGGGGGCTGGCAAAGACTAGCGAGGGCTGGCAAAAACTAGAGAGGGCTGGCAAAGACCCTAGAGAGGGCTGGCAAAGACTAGAGAGCGCTGACAAAGACTAGAGAGGGCTGGCAAAGACTAGAGAGGGCTGGCAAAGACTAGAAAGGGCTGACAAAGACTAGAGAGGGCTGAAAAAGACTAGAGAGGGCTGACAAAGACTAGAGAGGGCTGACAAAGACCCTTGAGAGGGCTGGCAAAGACTCTGGAGAGGGCTGACAAAGACTAGAGAGGGCTGACAAAGACTAGAGAGGGGGCTGACAAAGACTAGAGAGGGGGCTGACAAAGACTAGAGAGGGCTGACAAAGACTAGAGAGGGCTGGCAATGACTAGAGAGGGATGGCAAAGACCATAGAGAGGGCTGACAAAGACTCGAGAGGGATGGCAAACACCCTGGAGAGGGCTGACAAAGACTAGAGAGGACTGACAAAGACTAGACACGGCTGGCAAAGACTAGAGAGGGCTGGCAAAGACTAGAGAGGGCTGACAAAGACTAGAGAGGGCTGGCAAAGACTAGAGAGGGCTGACAAAGACTAGAGAGGGCTGAAAAAGACTAGAGAGGGCTGACAAAGACTAGAGAGGGCTGACTAAGACCCTTGAGAGGGCTGGCAAAGACTCTGGAGAGGGCTGACAAAGACTAGAGAGGGCTGACAAAGACTAGAGAGGGGGGCTGACAAAGACTAGAGAGGGCTGACAAAGACTAGAGAGGGCTGGCAATGACTAGAGAGGGATGGCAAACACCCTGGAGAGGGCTGACAAAGACTAGAGAGGGCTGACAAAGACTAGAGAGGGGTCTGGCAAAGACTAGAGAGGGCTGGCAAAGACTAGAGAGGGGGCTGGCAAAGACTAGCGAGGGCTGGCAAAGACTAGAGGGGGCTGGCAAAGACCCTAGAGATGGCTGGCAAAGACTAGAGAGGGGCTGGCAAAGACTAGAGAGGGGGATGGCAAAGACTAGAGAGGGCTGGCAAAGACCCTAGAGAGGGCTGACAAAGACTAGAGAGGGGGCTGGCAAAGACTAGAGAGGGGGATGGCAAAGACTAGAGAGGGCTGGAAAAGCCTAGAGAGGGCTGGTAAAGACTAGACATGGCTGGCAAAGACTAGAGAGGGCTGTCAAAGACTAGAGGGGGCTGGCAAAGACTAGAGAGGGATGGCAAATACTAGAGAGGGCTGGCAAAGACTAGAGCGGGCTGGCAAAGACTAGAGAGGGCTGGAAAAGGCTCTAGAGGGCTGACAAAGACTAGAGAGGGCTGGCAAAGACTAGCGAGGGCTGGAAAAGGCTCTAGAGGGCTGACAAAGACTAGAGAGGGCTGGCAAAGACTCTAGAGGGCTGACAAAGACTAGAGAGGGCTGGCAAAGACTAGAGAGGGCTGACAAAGACTAGAGAGGGCTGAAAAAGACTAGAGAGGGCTGACAAAGACTAGAGAGGGCTGACAAAGACCCTTGAGAGGGCTGGCAAAGACCCTTGAGAGGGCTGGCAAAGACTCTGGAGAGGGCTGACAAAGACTAGAGAGGGCTGACAAAGACTATAGAGGGCTGGCAAAGACTAGAGAGGGATGGCAACGACCCTTGAGAGGGCTGACAAAAGACTCGAGAGGGCTGACAAAGACTAGAGAGGGGGCTGGCAAAGACTAGAGAGGGCTGGCAAAGACCCTAGAGAGGGCTGACAAAGACTAGAGAGGGGGCTGGCAAAGACTAGCGAGGGCTGGCAAAAACTAGAGAGGGCTGGCAAAGACCCTAGAGAGGGCTGGCAAAGACCCTAGAGAGGGCTGGCAAAGACTAGAGAGCGCTGACAAAGACTAGAGAGGGCTGGCAAAGACTAGAGAGGGCTGGCAAAGACTAGAGAGGGCTGACAAAGACTAGAGAGGACTGACAAAGACTAGAGAGGGCTGACAAAGACTAGAGAGGGCTGACAAAGACCCTTGAGAGGGCTGGCAAAGACTCTGGAGAGGGCTGACAAAGACTAGAGAGGACTGACAAAGACTAGAGAGGGCTGACAAAGACCCTTGAGAGGGCTGGCAAAGACCCTTGAGAGGGCTGGCAAAGACTCTGGAGAGGGCTGACAAAGACTAGAGAGGGCTGACAAAGACTATAGAGGGCTGGCAAAGACTAGAGAGGGATGGCAACGACCCTAGAGAGGGATGACAAAAGACTCGAGAGGGCTGACAAAGACTAGAGAGGGGGCTGGCAAAGACTAGAGAGGGCTGGCAAAGACCCTTGAGAGGGCTGACAAAGACTAGAGAGGGGGCTGGCAAAGACTAGCGAGGGCTGGCAAAAACTAGAGAGGGCTGGCAAAGACCCTAGAGAGGGCTGGCAAAGACTAGAGAGGGCTGACAAAGACTAGAGAGGGCTGACAAAGACTATAGAGGGCTGGCAAAGACTAGAGAGGGATGGCAACGACCCTAGAGAGGGCTGACAAAAGACTCGAGAGGGCTGACAAAGACTAGAGAGGGGCTGGCAAAGACTAGAGGGCTGGCAAAGACCCTAGAGAGGGCTGACAAAGACTAAAGAGGGGGCTGGCAAAGACTAGCGAGGGCTGGCAAAAACTAGAGAGGGCTGGCAAATGAGAGGGCTGGCAAAGACTAGAGAGCGCTGACAAAGACTAGAGAGGGCTGGCAAAGACTAGAGAGGGCTGGCAAAGACTAGAGAGGGCTGACAAAGACTAGAGAGGGCTGAAAAAGACTAGAGAGGGCTGACAAAGACTAGAGAGGGCTGACAAAGACCCTTGAGAGGGCTGGCAAAGACTCTGGAGAGGGCTGACAAAGACTAGAGAGGGCTGACAAAGACTAGAGAGGGGGCTGACAAAGACTAGAGAGGGGGCTGACAAAGACTAGAGAGGGCTGACAAAGACTAGAGAGGGCTGGCAATGACTAGAGAGGGATGGCAAAGACCATAGAGAGGGCTGACAAAGACTCGAGAGGGATGGCAAACACCATGGAGAGGGCTGACAAAGACTAGAGAGGGCTGACAAAGACTAGACACGGCTGGCAAAGACTAGAGAGGGCTGGCAAAGACTAGAGAGGGCTGACAAAGACTAGAGAGGGCTGGCAAAGACTAGAGAGGGCTGACAAAGACTAGAGAGGGCTGAAAAAGACTAGAGAGGGCTGACTAAGACCCTTGAGAGGGCTGGCAAAGACTCTGGAGAGGGCTGACAAAGACTAGAGAGGGCTGACAAAGACTAGAGAGGGGGCTGACAAAGACTAGAGAGGGCTGACAAAGACTAGAGAGGGCTGGCAATGACTAGAGAGGGATGGCAAAGACCATAGAGAGGGCTGACAAAGACTCGAGAGGGATGGCAAACACCCTGGAGAGGGCTGACAAAGACTAGAGAGGGCTGACAAAGACTAGAGAGGGGTCTGGCAAAGACTAGAGAGGGCTGGCAAAGACTAGAGAGGGGGCTGGCAAAGACTAGAGAGGGGGATGGCAAAGACTAGAGAGGGCTGGCAAAGACCCTAGAGAGGGCTGACAAAGACTAGAGAGGGGGCTGGCAAAGACTAGAGAGGGGGATGGCAAAGACTAGAGAGGGCTGGAAAAGCCTAGAGAGGGCTGGTAAAGACTAGACATGGCTGGCAAAGACTAGAGAGGGCTGTCAAAGACTAGAGGGGGCTGGCAAAGACTAGAGAGGGATGGCAAATACTAGAGAGGGCTGGCAAAGACTAGAGTGGGCTGGCAAAGACTAGAGAGGGCTGGAAAAGGCTCTAGAGGGCTGACAAAGACTAGAGAGGGCTGGCAAAGACTAGAGAGGGCTGGAAAAGGCTCTAGAGGGCTGACAAAGACTAGAGAGGGCTGGCAAAGACTCTAGAGGGCTGACAAAGACTAGAGAGGGCTGGCAAAGACTAGAGAGTGCTGGCAAAGGCTCTAGAGAGGGCTGACAAAGACTAGAGAGGGCTGGCAAAGACTCTAGAGAGGGCTGGCAAAGACTAGAGAGGGCTGGCAAAGACTAGAGAGGGATGGCAAAGACTAGAGAGGGATGGCAAAGACTAGGGAGGGTTGGCAAAGACTAGAGAGGGCTGACAAAGACTCTAGAGAGGGCTGGCAAAGACTAGAGAGGGCTGGCAAAGTCTCTAGAGTGGGCTGGCAAAGACTCTAAAGTAGGCTGGCAAAGACTAGAGAGGGCTGGCCAAGACTAGAGAGGGCTGGCAAATACTGTAGAGGGGCTGGCAAAGACGAGAGGCGGGCTGACAAAGACTAGAGAGGGCTGGCAAAGGCTAGAGAGGGCTGGCAAAGACTAGAGAGGGCTTACAAAGACTAGAGGGCTGACAAAGACTAGAGAGGGCTGACAAAGAAGAGAGAGGGCTGACAAAGACTCTAGAGAAGGCTTGCAAAGACTAGAGAGGGCTGGCAAAGACTAGAGAGGGCTGCCAGAGACTAGAGAGGGCTGACAAAGACTAGAGAGGGCTGGCAATGACTAGAGAGGGATGGCAAAGACCCTAGAGAGGCTTGGCAAAGCCTAGAGAGGGCTGGCAAAGACTAGACATGGCTGGCAAAGACTAGAGAGGGCTGGCAAAGACTCTAGAGAGGGCTGGCAAAGACTAGAGAGGGATGGCAAATACTAGAAAGGGCTGGCAAAGACTAGAGGGGGCTGGCAAAGACTAGAGAGGGCTGGAAAAGACTCTTGAGAGGGCTGGCAAAGACTAGAGAGGTCTTGCAAAGACTCTAGAGAGGGCTGGCAAAGACTCTAGAGGGCTGACAAAGACTAGAGAGGGCTGGCAAAGACTAGAGAGGGCTGACAAAGACTAGAGAGGGCTGGCAAAGACTAGAGAGGGCTGACAAAGACTAGAGAGGGCTGACAAAGACCCTTGAGAGGGCTGGCAAAGACCCTTGAGAGGGCTGGCAAAGACTCTGGAGAGGGCTGACAAAGACTAGAGAGGGCTGACAAAGACTATAGAGGGCTGGCAAAGACTAGAGAGGGATGGCAACGACCCTAGAGAGGGCTGACAAAAGACTCGAGAGGGATGACAAAGACTAGAGAGGGGGCTGGCAAAGACTAGAGAGGGCTGGCAAAGACCCTAGAGAGGGCTGACAAAGACTAGAGAGGGGGCTGGCAAAGACTAGCGAGGGCTGGCAAAAACTAGAGAGGGCTGGCAAAGACCCTAGAGAGGGCTGGCAAAGACTAGAGAGCGCTGACAAAGACTAGAGAGGGCTGGCAAAGACTAGAGAGGGCTGGCAAAGACTAGAGAGGGCTGACAAAGACTAGAGAGGGCTGACAAAGACTAGAGAGGGCTGACAAAGACCCTTGAGAGGGCTGGCAAAGACTCTGGAGAGGGCTGACAAAGACTAGAGAGGTCTGACAAAGACTAGAGAGGGCTGACAAAGACCCTTGAGAGGGCTGGCAAAGACCCTTGAGAGGGCTGGCAAAGACTCTGGAGAGGGCTGACAAAGACTAGAGAGGGCTGACAAAGACTATAGAGGGCTGGCAAAGACTAAAGAGGGATGGCAAAGACCCTAGAGAGGGCTGACAAAAGACTCGAGAGGGCTGACAAAGATTAGAGAGGGGGCTGGCAAAGACTAGAGAGGGCTGGCAAAGACACTTGAGAGGGCTGACAAAGACTAGAGAGGGGGCTGGAAAAGACTAGCGAGGGCTGGCAAAAACTAGAGAGGGCTGGCAAAGACCCTAGAGAGGGCTGGCAAAGACTAGAGAGCGCTGACAAAGACTAGAGAGGGCTGACAAAGACTATAGAGGGCTGGCAAAGACTAGAGAGGGATGGCAACGACCCTAGAGAGGGCTGACAAAAGACTCGAGAGGGCTGACAAAGACTAGAGAGGGGGCTGGCAAAGACTAGAGAGGGCTGGCAAAGACCCTAGAGAGGGCTGACAAAGACTAGAGAGGGGGCTGGCAAAGACTAGCGAGGGCTGGCAAAAACTAGAGAGGGCTGGCAAAGACCCTAGAGAGGGCTGGCAAAGACTAGAGAGCGCTGACAAAGACTAGAGAGGGCTGGCAAAGACTAGAGAGGGCTGGCAAAGACTAGAGAGGGCTGACAAAGACTAGAGAGGGCTGAAAAAGACTAGAGAGGGCTGACAAAGACTAGAGAGGGCTGACAAAGACCCTTGAGAGGGCTGGCAAAGACTCTGGAGAGGGCTGACAAAGACTAGAGAGGGCTGACAAAGACTAGAGAGGGGGCTGACAAAGACTAGAGAGGGGGCTGACAAAGACTAGAGAGGGCTGACAAAGACTAGAGAGGGCTGGCAATGACTAGAGAGGGATGGCAAAGACCATAGAGAGGGCTGACAAAGACTCGAGAGGGATGGCAAACACCCTGGAGAGGGCTGACAAAGACTAGAGAGGGCTGACAAAGACTAGACACGGCTGGCAAAGACTAGAGAGGGCTGGCAAAGACTAGAGAGGGCTTACAAAGACTAGAGAGGGCTGGCAAAGACTAGAGAGGGCTGACAAAGACTAGAGAGGGCTGAAAAAGACTAGAGAGGGCTGACAAAGACTAGAGAGGGCTGACTAAGACCCTTGAGAGGGCTGGCAAAGACTCTGGAGAGGGCTGACAAAGACTAGAGAGGGGGCTGACAAAGACTAGAGAGGGGGCTGACAAAGACTAGAGAGGGCTGACAAAGACTAGAGAGGGCTGGCAATGACTAGAGATGGATGGCAAAGACCATAGAGAGGGCTGACAAAGACTCGAGAGGGATGGCAAACACCCTGGAGAGGGCTGACAAAGACTAGAGAGGGCTGACAAAGACTAGAGAGGGGTCTGGCAAAGACTAGAGAGGGCTGGCAAAGACTAGAGAGGGGCTGGCAAAGACTAGCGAGGGCTGGCAAAGACTAGAGGGGGCTGGCAAAGACCCTAGAGATGGCTGGCAAAGACTAGAGAGGGGGCTGGCAAAGACTAGAGAGGGGGATGGCAAAGACTAGAGAGGGCTGGCAAAGACCCTAGAGAGGGCTGACAAAGACTAGAGAGGGGCTGGCAAAGACTAGAGAGGGGGATGGCAAAGACTAGAGAGGGCTGGAAAAGCCTAGAGAGGGCTGGTAAAGACTAGACATGGCTGGCAAAGACTAGAGAGGGCTGTCAAAGACTAGAGGGGGCTGGCAAAGACTAGAGAGGGATGGCAAATACTAGAGAGGGCTGGCAAAGACTAGAGCGGGCTGGCAAAGACTAGAGAGGGCTGGAAAAGGCTCTAGAGGGCTGACAAAGACTAGAGAGGGCTGGCAAAGACTAGAGAGGGCTGGAAAAGGCTCTAGAGGGCTGACAAAGACTAGAGAGGGCTGGCAAAGACTCTAGAGGGCTGACAAAGACTAGAGAGGGCTGGCAAAGACTAGAGAGTGCTGGCAAAGACTCTAGAGAGGGCTGACAAAGACTAGAGAGGGCTGGCAAAGACTAGAGAGGGCTGGCAAAGACTAGAGAGGGCTGGCAAAGACTAGAGAGGGATGGCAAAGACTAGAGAGGGATGGCAAAGACTAGGGAGGGTTGGCAAAGACTAGAGAGGGCTGACAAAGACTCTAGAGAGGGCTGGCAAAGACTAGAGAGGGCTGGCAAAGTCTCTAGAGTGGGCTGGCAAAGACTCTAAAGTAGGCTGGCAAAGACTAGAGAGGGCTGGCCAAGACTAGAGAGGGCTGGCAAATACTGTAGAGGGGCTGGCAAAGACGAGAGGCGGGCTGACAAAGACTAGAGAGGGCTGGCAAAGGCTAGAGAGGGCTGGCAAAGACTAGAGAGGGCTTACAAAGACTAGAGGGCTGACAAAGACTAGAGAGGGCTGACAAAGAAGAGAGAGGGCTGACAAAGACTCTAGAGAAGGCTTGCAAAGACTAGAGAGGGCTGGCAAAGACTAGAGAGGGCTGCCAGAGACTAGAGAGGGCTGACAAAGACTAGAGAGGGCTGGCAAAGGCTCAAGTCCATAAACATCCCCATACCTATTATCTATAACCTGTAGTCTGTAAACATCCCCCTACCTATTATCTATAACCTCTAAGCTTTAAACATCCCCCTACCTATTATCTATAACCTCTAAGCTGTAAACATCCCCATACCTATTATCTATAACCTGTAGTCTGTAAACATCCCCCTACCTATTATCTATAACCTCTAAGCTTTAAACATCCCCCTACCTATTATCTATAACCTGTAGTCTGTAAACATCCCCCTACCTATTAGCTATAACCTGTAGTCTGTAAACATCCCCCTACCTATTATCTATAACCTCTAGTCTGTAAACATCCCCCTACCTATTATCTATTACCTCTAAGCTGTAAACATCCCCCTACCTATTAGCTATAACCTCTAAGCTGTAAACATCCCCATACCTATTATCTATAACCTCTAAGCTGTAAACATCCCCCTACCTATTATCTATAACCTGTAGTCTGTAAACATCCCCCTACCTATTATCTATAACCTCTAAGCTGTAAACATCCCCCTACCTATTAGCTATAACCTGTAGTCTGTAAACATCCCCCTACCTATTATCTATAACCTGTAGTCTGTAAACATCCCTCTACCTATTATCTATAACCTCTAAGCTGTAAACTTCCCTCTACCTATTATCTATAACCTGTAGTCTGTAAACATCCCTCTACCTATTATCTATAACCTGTAGTCTGTAATCATCCCCCTACCTATTATCTATAACCTCTAAGCTGTAAACATCCCCCTACCTATTATCTATAACCTGTAGTCTGTAATCATCCCCCTACCTATTATCTATAACCTCTAAGCTGTAAACATCCCCATACCTATTATCTATAACCTGTAGTCTGTAAACATCCCCCTCCCTATTATCTATAACCTGTAAGCTGTAAACATCCCCCTACCTATTATCTATAACCTCTAAGCTGTAAACATCCCCCTACCTATTATCTATAACCTGTAGTCTGTAATCATCCCCCTACCTATTATCTATAACCTCTAAGCTGTAAACATCCCCATACCTATTATCTATAACCTGTAGTCTGTAAACATCCCCCTACCTATTATCTATAACCTCTAAGCTGTAAACATCCCCCTACTAATCAAGCCAGGCCATGTGTTAATGTCCATGACTTTCAACAATAGCCAAGAATGTGACCTCGGCTGACTGTGATTGGCTAATGCTGATACAGTTCCGTTGATTGTTATGTTGTGGTGTAGAAACAGCTGGCTGTGTCCCAGGTCTGGGATGGGAAATCACTGGGCTCAACAACCCATTTAGGCCCTAGACACACACACACACACACACACACACACACACACACACAGACACAGACACAGACACAGACACAGACACAGACACAGACAGACACACACAGACAGAGACACAGACACAGACACAGACACAGACACACACACACACACACACACACACACACACACACACACCTACATGGGGTGAACAGACACACACACATATATATAAAACACACACACACATATGTACAAGTACAGGCACACACACAAGAAGTTTGATGGAAATAAATGGTTGGCCCCGACGAGGGTGTATGTGTGTTGGGGGGGTAGGTTCATCTATCATGGTGGGAACCTAAAGTCCCCAAAAGTCCCCACATGGTCAGGAGTTAGGTTTAGGGTTAAGGTTAGGGTCAGGAGTTAGGTTTAGGGTTAAGGTTAGGGTTAGGAGTTAGGTTTAGGGTTAGGGTTAGGAGTTAGGTTTAGGAGTTAGGTTTAGGGTTAGGGTTAGGAGATAGGTTTAGGGTTAGGGTTAGGGTCAGGAGTTAGGTTTAGGGTTAAGGTTAGGGTTAGGAGTTAGGTTTAGGGTTAGGGTTAGGAGTTAGGTTAGGGTTAGGAGTTAGGTTTAGGGTTAGGGTTAGGTTAGGAGTTAGGTGTTAGGGTTAGGGTTAGGAGTTAGGTTTAGGGTTAGGGTTAGGTTAGGGTTAGGAGTTAGGTTTAGGGTTAGGGTTAGGAGTTAGGTTTAGGGTTAGGGTTAGGAGTTAGGTTTAGGGTTAGGGAGTTAGGTTTAGGTTAGGAGTTAGGTTTAGGGTTAGGAGTTAGGTTTAGGGTTAGGGTTATGAGTTAGAGTTAGGTTTAGGGTTAGGAGTTAGGTTTAGGGTTAGGTCAGTTAGGTTTAGGAGTTAGGAGTTAGGTTTAGGGTTAGGGTCAGGAGGTTAGGGTTAGGGTCAGGAGTTAGGTTTAGGGTTAGGAGTTAGGTTTAGGGTTAGGGTTAGGTTAGGAGTTAGGTTTAGGTTAGTTAGGTTTAGGGTTAGGGTTAGGGTCAGGAGTTAGGTTTAGGGTTAGGGTCAGGAGTTAGGTTTAGGGTTAGGGTTAGGAGTTAGGTTTAAGGTTAGGGTTAGGAGTTAGGGTTAGGGTTAGGAGTTAGGTTAAGGGTAAAGGGTTAAGGTTAGGAGTTAGGTTTAGGGTTAGGGTTAAGGTTAGGGTTAGGGTTTGGGTTAGTGTCATGGGTTAAGGTTAGAGTTATTGGTTAAGGTTAGGGTTATGGGTTAGGGTTATGGTTTTGGGTTATGGGTTAGGGAATTAAGGATTTTGAATGGAAATACATTTTAGGTCCCCACGAGGACAGAAGACGATAACGTGTGTGTGTGTGTGTGTGTGTCTGTGTGTGTGTGTGCGTCTGTGTGCGTGTGCGTGTGTGTCTGTGAGTGTGTGTGTGTGCGTGCGTGCGTGTGTGTCTGTGTGTGTGTGTGTGCGTGCGTGTGTGTCTGTGTGTGTGTGTGTGTGTGCGTGTGCGTCTGTGTGTGTGCGTGTGCGTCTGTGTGCGTGTGCGTGTGTGTCTGTGTGTGTGTGTGTGTGTGTGTGCGTGCGTGTGCAGGGGTTCTTGCTCTGTAATTGTTATTGGTCCTAATTACACCTTTACTGAGATTAGGCATCTGGAGCATCTGCTCATTCATTACACAAGTCCAGATCCTCTTTTTTTAATGGAAGGCAACGTGGGTAATTATACAGTGGAGGAGGAAGGTTCTGTCACACACACACACACAACGGTTCATTCAGGCCAAATGGTATACCAGTCAAAGATCAAATCAAATCAAATTAAAAAGTTATTCAACAAATGCGCCGCGAATACAGTGAAATGTTTACCTTTAGGTCCTTATTCAACAATGCAGTTTGAAGAAAAATACCTAAAAAAAATAATTAAAAGTTAAGAGATAAGAAACACTTAAAGAGCAGCAGTAAATAACAATAGCTTATTACAGGGGGGTACCGGTACAGAGTCAATGTGGAGGCTATATACAGGGGGTACCGGTACAGAGTCAATGTGGAGGCTATATACAGGGTATTACGGTACAGAGTCAATGTGGAGGCTATATACAGGGGGTACCGGTACAGAGTCAATGTGGAGGCTATATACAGGGGGTACCGGTACAGAGTAAATGTGGAGGCTATATACAGGGGGTACCGGTACAGAGTCAATGTGGAGGCTATATACAGGGGGTACCAGTACAGAGTCAATGTGGAGGCTATATACAGGGGGTACCGGTACAGAGTCAATGTGGAGGCTGTATACAGGGGGAACCGGTACAGAGTCAATGTGGAGGCTATATACAGGGGGTACCGGTACAGAGTCAATGTGGAGGCTATATACAGGGGTACTGGTACAGAGTCAATGTGGAGGCTATATACAGGGGGGTACCGGTACAGAGTCAATGTGGAGGCTATATACAGGGGGGTACCGGTACAGAGTCAATATGGAGGCTATATACAGGGTATTACGGTACAGAGTCAATGTGGAGGCTATATACAGGGGGTACCGGTACAGAGTCAATGTGGAGGCTGTATACAGGGGGTACCGGTACAGAGTCAATGTGGAGGCTATATACAGGGGGTACCGGTACAGAGTAAATGTGGAGGCTATATACAGGGTATTACGGTACAGAGACAATGTGGAGGCTATATACAGGGGGTACCGGTACAGAGTCAATGTGGAGGCTATATACAGGGTATTACGGTACAGAGTCAATGTTGAGGCTATATACAGGGGGTACCGGTACAGAGTCAATGTGGAGGCTATATACAGGGTATTACGGTACAGAGTCAATGTGGAGGCTATATACAGGGGGTACCGGTACAGAGTAAATGTGGAGGCTATATACAGGGTATTACGGTACAGAGTCAATGTGGAGGCTATATACAGGGGGTACCGGTACAAAGTCAATGTGGAGGCTATATACAGGGTATTACGGTACAGAGTCAATGTGGAGGCTATATACAGGGGGGTACTGGTACAGAGTCAATGTGGAGGCTATATACAGGGGGGTACCGGTACAGAGTCAATGTGGAGGCTATGTACAGGGGGTACCGGTACAAAGTCAATGTGGAGGCTATATACAGGGGGTACCGTACAGAGTCAATGTGGAGGCTATATACAGGGGGTACCGGTACAGAGTCAATGTGGAGGCTATATACAGGGGGTACCGTACAGAGTCAATGTGGAGGCTATATACAGGGGGTACCGGTACAGAGTCAATGTGGAGGCTATATACAGGGGGTACCGGTACAGAGAAAATGTGGAGGCTGTATACAGGGGGTACCGGTACAGAGTCAATGTGGAGGCTATATACAGGGGGTACCGGTACAGAGTAAATGTGGAGGCTATATACAGGGTATTACGGTACAGAGTCAATGTGGAGGCTATATACTGGGGGTACCAGTACAGAGTCAATGTGGAGGCTATATACAGGGTATTACGGTGCAGAGTAAATGTGGAGGCTATATACAGGGTATTACGGTACAGAGTAAATGTGGAGGCTATATACAGGGGGTACCGGTACAGAGTCAATGTGGAGGCTATATACAGGGTATTACGGTACAGAGTCAATGTTGAGGCTATATACAAGGGGTACCGGTACAGAGTCAATGTGGAGACTATATACAGGGTATTACGGTACAAAGTCAATGTGGAGGCTATATACAGGGGGTACTGGTACAGAGTCAATGTGGAGGCTATATACAGGGTATTACGGTACGGAGTCAATGTGGAGGCTATATACAGGGGGTACCGGTACAGAGTAAATGTGGAGGCTATATACAGGGTATTACGGTACAGAGTCAATGTGGAGGCTATATACAGGGGGTACCGGTACAGAGTCAATGTGGAGGCTATATACAGGGTATTACGGTACAGAGTCAATGTGGAGGCTATATACAGGGGGTACCGGTACCGAGTCAATGTGGAGGCTATATACAGGGTATTACGGTACAGAGTCAATGTGGAGGCTATATACAGGGGGTACCGGTACCGAGTCAATGTGGAGGCTATATACAGGGGGGTACTGGTACAGAGTCAATGTGGAGGCTATATACAGGGGGTACCGGTACAGAGTCAATGTGGAGGCTATATACAGGGTATTACGGTACAGAGTCAATGTGGAGGCTATATACAGGGGGTACCGGTACAGAGGCAATGTGGAGGCTATATACAGGGGGTACCGGCACAGAGTCAATGTGGAGGCTATATGCAGGGTGTTACGGTGCAGAGTCAATGTGGAGGCTATATACAGGGGGTACCGGTACAGAGTCAATGTGGAGGCTAT
This sequence comes from Oncorhynchus masou masou, assembly GCF_036934945.1. Lineage (NCBI taxonomy): Eukaryota > Metazoa > Chordata > Actinopteri > Salmoniformes > Salmonidae > Oncorhynchus > Oncorhynchus masou. The sequence goes on from NW_027000998.1 coordinate 131,867, forward strand.
ATACAGGGGGTACCGGTACAGAGTCAATGTGGAGGCTATATACAGGGGGTACCGGTACAGAGTCAATGTGGAGGCTATATACAGGGGGTACCGTACAGAGTCAACGAGGAGGCTATATACAGGGGGTACCGTACAGAGTCAATGTGGAGGCTGTATACAGGGGGTACCGGTACAGAGTCAATGTGGAGGCTATATACAGGGGGCACCGGTACAGAGTCAATGTGGAGGCTATGTACAGGGTATTACGGTACAGAGTCAATGTGGAGGCTATATACAGGGGGTACCGTACAGAGTCAATGTGGAGGCTATATACAGGGGGTACCGGTACAGAGTCAATGTGGAGGCTATATACAGGGGGTACCGGTACAGAGTCAATGTGGAGGCTATATACAGGGTATTACGGTACAGAGTCAATGTGGAGGCTATATACAGGGGGGTACTGGTACAGAGTCAATGTGGAGGCTATATACAGGGGGGTACCGGTACAGAGTCAATGTGGAGGCTATGTACAGGGGGTACCGGTACAAAGTCAATGTGGAGGCTATATACAGGGGGTACCGGTACAGAGTCAATGTGGAGGCTATATACAGGGGGTACCGGTACAGAGTCAATGTGGAGGCTATATACAGGGGGTACCGGTACAGAGTCAATGTGGAGGCTATATACAGGGGGTACCGGTACAGAGTCAATGTGGAGGCTATATACAGGGGGTACCTGTACAGAGTCAATGTGGAGGCTGTATACAGGGGGTACCGGTACAGAGTCAATGTGGAGGCTATATACAGGGGGTACCGGTACAGAGTCAATGTGGAGGCTATATACAGGGTATTACGGTACAGAGTCAATGTGGAGGCTATATACAGGGGGTACCGGTACAGAGTCAATGTGGAGGCTATATACAGGGGGTACCGGTACAGAGTCAATGTGGAGGCTATATACAGGGGGTACCGGTACAGAGTCAATGTGGAGGCTATATACAGGGTATTACGGTACAGAGTCAATGTGGAGGCTATATACAGGGGGCTACTGGTACAGAGTCAATGTGGAGGCTATATACAGGGGGTACCGGTACAGAGTCAATGTGGAGGCTATATACAGGGGGTACCGGTACAAAGTCAATGTGGAGCCTATATACAGGGGGTACCGGTACAGAGTCAATGTGGAGGCTATATACAGGGGGTACCGGTACAGAGTCAATGTGGAGGCTATATACAGGGGGTACCGGTACAGAGTCAATGTGGAGGCTATATACAGGGGGTACCGGGTACAGAGTCAATGTGGAGGCTATATACAGGGGGTACCGGTACAGAGTCACGTGGAGGCTGTATACAGGGGGTACCGGTACAGAGTCAATGTGGAGGCTATATACAGGGGGTACCGGTACAGAGTAAATGTGGAGGCTATATACAGGGTATTACGGTACAGAGTCAATGTGGAGGCTATATACAGGGGGTACCGGTACAGAGTCAATGTGGAGGCTATATACAGGGTATTACGGTGCAGAGTAAATGTGGAGGCTATATACAGGGTATTACGGTACAGAGTAAATGTGGAGGCTATATACAGGGGGTACCGGTACAGAGTAAATGTGGAGGCTATATACAGGGTATTACGGTACAGAGTCAATGGGTAGGCTATATACAGGGTATTACGGTCCAGGTAATTTAGGTAATTATGGACATGCAGGTTATTAAAGTGGCTATGCATAGATAATAACAGAGTAGCAGCAGCGAATGGGGGGGGGGTAAAATAGTCTGGGTAGCCATTTGATTAGCTGTTCAGGAGTCTTTTGGCTTGGGGGGTAGAAGCTGTTTAGAAGTCTCTTGGTCCTAGACTTGGCGCTCCGGTACCATTTGTCGTGCGGTAGCAGAGAGAACCGTTTATGATTAAGGTGGCTGGAGGCATTGACAATTCATTTATAGGGCCTTCCTCTGACACTGCCTGGTATAGAGGTCCTGGATGGCAGGAAGCTGGACCCCAGTGATGTACTGGGCCGTACGCACTACCCTCTGTTGATCACAACCAGAACTGGTCCACAAGGCACCCACCCCCCTGAAACACACACACACACAGAGAGACAGACAGACCGACAGACAGACTGACAGACAGACAGACAGACAGACAGACAGACACATGAACACACAGGGATACTCCCACAGACAGGCAGACAGACAGACAGACAGACAGACAGACAGACAGACAGACAGACAGACACATGAACACACAGGACAGGCAGACAGACAGACAGACAGACAGACAGACAGACAGACAGACAGACAGACAGACAGACACATGACACAGGGATCCCCACAGACAGGCAGACAGACAGACAGACAGACAGACAGACAGACAGACAGACAGACACATGAACACACAGGGATACTCCCACAGACAGGCAGACAGACAGACAGACAGACAGACAGACAGACAGACACATGAACACACAGGGATACACAGACAGACAGACAGACAGACAGACAGACAGACACATGAACACAGACAGGGATACAGACCAGACAGACAGACAGACAGACAGACAGACAGACAGACAGACAGACAGACACATGAACACACAGGGATACTCCCACAGACAGACAGACAGACAGGCAGACAGACAGACACATGAACACACAGGGATACTCCCACAGACAGGCAGACAGACAGACAGACAGACAGACAGACAGACAGACAGACAGACAGACACATGAACACACAGGGATACTCCGACAGACAGACAGACAGACAGACAGACAGACAGGCAGACAGACAGACAGACAGACAGACAGACAGACAGACAGACCCCCCCCAGCCCCTGAATGGATTTCAGCACACACTTGAGGACTTTGTGTATTCTGTGTACTTTATATGTAATGTCCAACTCCATCTCACGTTAACGCTCACAGCTGGCCCCAATGTTTCAGGTTCAAGAGCTCTGGGTTGAAGAGCACAGGGCAGCACGGTACAGCCTGTATAGAGCACATGGCAGCATGGTACAGCCTGTATAGAGCACATGGCAGCATGGTACAGCCTGTATAGAGGACATGGCAGCCTGTATAGAGGACATGGCAGCATGGTACAGCCTGTATAGAGGACATGGCAGCATGGTACAGCCTGTATAGAGGACATGGCAGCATGGTACAGCCTGTATAGAGGACATGGCAGCATGGTACAGCCTGTATAGAGGACATGGCAGCATGGTACAGCCTGTATAGAGGACATGGCAGCATGGTACAGCCTGTATAGAGGACATGGCAGCACGGTACAGCCTGTATAGAGGTCATGGCAGCCTGTATAGAGGACATGGCAGCATGGTACAGCCTGTATAGAGGACATGGCAGCATGGTACAGCCTGTATAGAGGACATGGCAGCATGGTACAGCCTGTATAGAGGACATGGCAGCATGGTACAGCCTGTATAGAGGACATGGCAGCATGGTACAGCCTGTATAGAGGACATGGCACTATGGTACAGCCTGTATAGAGGACATGGCAGCATGGTACAGCCTGCATAGAGCACATGGCAGCATGGTACAGCCTGTATAGAGGACATGGCAGCATGGTACAGCCTGTAAGAGGACATGGCAGCATGGTACAGCCTGTATAGAGGACATGGCAGCATGGTACAGCCTGTATAGAGGACATGGCAGCATGGTACAGCCTGTATAGAGGACATGGCAGCATGGTACAGCCTGTATAGAGGACATGGCAGCCTGTATAGAGGACATGGCAGCATGGTACAGCCTGTATAGAGGACATGGCAGCATGGTACAGCCTGTATAGAGGACATGGCAGCATGGTACAGCCTGTATAGAGGACATGGCAGCCTGTATAGAGGACATGGCAGCATGGTACAGCCTGTATAGAGGACATGGCAGCACGGTACAGCCTGTATAGAGGACATGGCAGCATGGTACAGCCTGTATAGAGGACATGGCAGCATGGACCAGCCTGTATAGAGGACATGGCAGCATGGTACAGCCTGTATAGAGGACATGGCAGCATGGACCAGCCTGTATAGAGGACATGGCAGCATGGTACAGCCTGTATAGAGGGCATGGCAGCATGGTACAGCCTGTATAGAGGACATGGCAGCATGGTACAGCCTGTATAGAGGACATGGCAGCATGGTACAGCCTGTATAGAGGACATGGCAGCATGGTACAGCCTGCATAGAGGACATGGCAGCCTGTATAGAGGACATGGCAGCATGGTACAGCCTGTATAGAGGACATGGCAGCCTGTATAGAGGACATGGCAGCATGGTACAGCCTGTATAGAGGACATGGCAGCATGGTACAGCCTGTATAGAGGACATGGCAGCATGGTACAGCCTGTATAGAGGACATGGCAGCATGGTACAGCCTGTATAGAGCACATGACAGCATGGTACAGCCTGTATAGAGGACATGGCAGCATGGTACAGCCTGTAAGAGGACATGGCAGCATGGTACAGCCTGTATAGAGGACATGGCAGCATGGTACAGCCGTGGTATTGAAAACGGTCGGGTATTGAATAAGGTTGGGTATTGAATAAGGTTGGGTATTGAATAAGGTCAGGTATTGAATAAGGTCAGGTATTGAATAAGGTCAGGTATTGAATAAGGTCGGGTATTGAATAAGGTCGGGTATTGAATAAGGTCGGGTATTGAATAAGTTCAGGTACTGAATACGGTCGGGTATTGAATAGGGGTATTGAATATGGTCAGGTATTGAATAAGGTCAGGTATTTAGTAAGGGTATTGAATAAGGTCAGGTATTGAATAAGGTCAGGTATTGAATAAGGTCAGGTATTTAGTAAGGGTATTGAATAAGGTCAGGTACTGAATACGGTCGGGTATTGAATAAGGTCAGGTATTGAATAAGGTCAGGTATTGAGAAAGGAAATGTATTGAATATGGTCGGGTATTGAATCAGGTCAGGTATTGAATAAGGTCAGGTATTGAATAAGGTCGGGTTTTGAATAAGGCCAGGTATTGAATAAGGCCAGGTATTGAATAAGGTTGGGTATTGAATAAGGTCGGTATTGAATATGGTCGGGTATTGAATAAGGACGGTATTGAATATGGTCGGGTATTGAATAAGGTCAGGTATTGAATAAGGTCAGGTATTGAATGAGGTCGGTATTGAATAAGGGTTTTGAATAAGGCCAGGTATTGAATAAGGCCAGGTATTGAATAAGGTTGGGTATTGAATATGGCCAGGTATTGAATAAGGTCGGGTATTGAATAAGGTCAGGTATTGAATTAGGTCGGTATGGAATAAGGGTTTTGAATAAGGCCAGGTATTGAATATGGCCAGGTATTGAATAAGGTCGGGTATTGAATGAGGTTGGCACTGAATAAGGCCAGGTATTGAATAAGGTTGGGTATTGAATATGGCCAGGTATTGAATAAGGTCGGGTATTGAATAAGGTTGGGTATTGAATAAGGTCGGGTATTAATAAGGTCAGGTATTGAATGAGGTCGGTATTGAATAAGGGTATTGAATAAGGTCAAGTATTGAATAAGGTCGGTACTGAATAAGGTCAGGTATTGAATAAGGTTGGGTATTGATTAAGGTCCGGTACTGAATAAGGTTGGGTACTGAATAAGGTCGGCTACCTGGATAAAGCACTAAATAAACATCAGTTAGTGCTAAACATGGCTGCTAGAATCCTGTCTAGAACCAAAAAATATGATCATATTACTTCCGTGCTAGCCTCCCTACACTGGCTTCCTGTTAAAGCAAGGGCTGATTTCAAGGTTTTACTGCTAACCTACAAAGCATTACACGGCTTGCTCCTACCTATCTTTCGATTTGGTCCTGCCGTACATACCTACACGTACGCTACGGTCACAAGACGCAGGCCTCCCTATTGTCTCTAGAATATCCAAGCAAACAGCTGGAGGCTGGGCTTTCTCCTAAAGAGCTCCATTTTTATGGAATGGTCTGCCTACGCATGTGAGAGACGCAGACTCGGTCTCAACCTTTAAGTCTTTACTGAAGACTCATCTCTTCAGTGGGTCATATGATTGAGTGTAGTCTGGAAGGAAAGGCTCTGGAGCAACGAACCTCCCTTGCTGTCTCTGCCTGGCCGGGTCACAGGGGCTGAGTCACTGGCTTACTGGTGCTCTTCCATGCCGTCCCTAGGAGGGGTGCATCACTTGAGTGGGTTGAGTCACTGACGTGATCTTCCTGTCTGGGTTGGCGCCCCTCCTTGGGTTGTGCCGTGGCGGAGATCTTTGTGGGCTTACTCGGCCTTGTCTCAGGATGGTAAGTTGGTGGTTGAAGATATCCCTCTATTGGTGTGGGGGCTGTGCTTTGGCAAAGTGGGTGGGGTTATATCCTGCCTGTTTGGCCCTGTTTGGCCCTGTCTCCTGACCCCTCCTGTCTCAGCCTACAGTATTTATGCTGCAGTAGTTTATGTGTCGGGTGGCAAGGGTCAGTCTGTTATATCTGGAGTACTTCTCCTGTCTTATCCGGTGTCCTGTGTGAATTTAAGTTTGCTCTCTCTAATTCTTTCTCTCTCTCGGAGAACCTGAGCCCTCGGACCATGCCTCAGGACTACCTGGCATGATGACTCCTTGCTGTCCCCAGTTCACCTGGCCATGCTGCTGCTCCAGTTTCAACTGTTCTGCCTGCCTATGGAACCCTGACCTGTTCACCGGACATGCTACCTGTCCCAGACCTGCTGTTTTCAACTCTCTAGAGACAGCAGGAGTGGTAGAGATACTCTCAATGATCGGCTATGAAAAGCCAACTGACATTTACTCCTGAGGTGCTGACTTGTTGCAACCTCGACAACTACTGTGATTATTATTATTTGACCATGCTGGTCATTTATGAACATTTGAACATCTTGGCCATGTTCTGTTATAATCTCCACCCGGCACAGCCAGAAGAGGACTGCTCAGCGTCGTCCGGGTTTGGCTGGGGTAGGCCATCATTGTAAATAAGAATTTGTTAACTGACTTGCCTAGTTAAATAAAGGTTAAATAAAAAATAAAAAGGAATCAATTTCACTTCCTCATCTCTCCCCTGAATAATTAAAAACTAACTAAACAAATTAAATTAAAATATATCAAATATAGTTCATAACATTCTTTGTAATTTATGTAAAATTGTGTTCATGTTCTGTTTCTTCTTCATAGTGTTGTGCAGCTCTCTCATCTCATCCAAGCTGGAGAAGATTGATGGAGACAACTGATGAAAACCAAACTCTCTCCTTTATTTTATTTTATTTTACTAGGCAAGTCAGTTAAGAACAAATTCTTATTTTCAATGACGGCCTAGGAACAGTGGGTTAACTGCCTGTTCAGGGGCAGAACGACAGATGTGTACCTTGTCAGCTCGGGGTTTGAACTCGCAACCTTCCGGTTACTAACCACTAGGCTACCTGCCTCCACTCTAACCACTAGGCTACCTGCCTCCACTCTAACCACTAGGCTACCTGCCTCCACTCTAACCACTAGGCTACCTGCCTCCACTCTAACCACTAGGCTACCTGCCTCCACTCTAACCACTAGGCTACCTGCCTCCACTCTAACCACTAGGCTACCTGCCTCCACTAGGCTACCTGCCTCCACTCTAACCACTAGGCTACCTGCCTCCACTCTAACCACTAGGCTACCTGCCTCCACTCTAACCACTAGGCTACCTGCCTCCACCTGGATACCTCCACTCTAACCACTAGGCTACCTGCCTCCACTCTAACCACTAGGCTACCTGCCTCCACTCTAACCACTACCTGCCTCCACTCTAACCACTAGGCTACCTGTCTCCACTCTAACCACGAGGCTACCTGCCTCCACTCTAACCACTAGGCTACCTGCCTCCACTCTAACCACTAGGCTACCTGCCTCCACTCTAACCACTAGGCTACCTGCCTCCACTCTAACCACTAGGCTACCTGCCTCCACTCTAACCACTAGGCTACCCTGCCGCCCCTCCACTCTAACCACTAGGCTACCCTGCCGCCCCTCCACTCTAACCACTAGTCTACCCTGTCGCCCCTCCACTCTAACCACTAGTCTACCCTGCCGCCCCTCCACTCTAACCACTAGTCTACCCTGCTGCCCCTCCACTCTAACCACTAGTCTACCCTGCCGCCCCTCTCTAATGGTCCCATCTCAAATAGGCCTGGTGAGAATTAGTCAAACGAAGGGCCCTATAAAGGGACTAAGGTGGTATTTGGGACACAGAGGTTTAGTAGAGATGTATTATCCAGGCTTTCCCAGTCAAACACAGGAGAGATGGACTGAATCCACTACTAACAGTCAACAAAATCCTTCAACAGACAAAATAATGATTAAATATATATATCTAAGAAAATGGGGGGGTTAAACGTTGACTCCAAACATTCTTTGACTTTATCTCCAGATGTTTAGTCTGTTGTCCATGTTGAACATCCGTCCCTGTGCTTCAAGGCCCGAAATGAAACGTCACAGTTTGTTTGAAAATGACAGGAAGTTCACCTGTGTCACCAGGAAGTGATAGCTAACTCACCTCGTCATATCGTTCAACATTAAGGGTCGGGAGGTCAAAGGGGACACTGGGAAGGTCAAATGTTAAGATCTCAGCAGCTGAATCGACAACAACCCCAGTCTGTGTTTTTTTTTTTTTTTTTTTAACTCAACATTGCAACGCGTCGTATCTGTATCTGTGTCCTTGTTTGGCCTCCCTCCCCTCCTCCTCCTCTCTGGTCTTCCCAAAGCCGTTAACACAAGGCACAGCTGCGTAGCCTTGTGTTAGGAACTGTGGGAAAAGAAGAATGCGGTGGAAACCAGGTCCGTGGCCCGACTCCCTCCGTGAAAGATGATAAATGCACTGCTGGAATTTGAAACTTTGAATCCACATCAAATTGTATTTGTTTAAATGCAGCGAATACAACGGGTGTCTTTACAGTGACATGCTTGCTTACCAGCCCTTCGTCACAATGAAGAGTTTAAAAAATAAAATAGCAACACGAGGAATAAGATAAAATACACAACAATGGAGCTATATACAGGAAGTACCAGATCAATGTGGAGCTATATACAGGAAGTACCAGATCAATGTGGAGCTATATACAGGAAGTACCAGATCAATGTGGAGCTATATACAGGAATTTGTAAGTCGCTCTGGATAAGAGCGTCTGCTAAATGACTTAAATGTAAATGTAAATGTAAGTAACAGATCAATGTGGAGCTATATACAGGAAGTACCAGATCAATGTGGAGCTATAAACAGGAAGTACAAGATCAATATAGAGCTATAAACAGGAAGTACCAGATCAATGTAGAGCTATATACAGGAAGTACAAGATCAATATAGAGCTATAAACAGGAAGTACCAGATCAATGTAGAGCTATATACAGGAAGTACAAGATCAATGTGGAGCTATAAACAGGAAGAACCAGATCAATGTGGAGCAAAATACAGGAAGTACCAGATCAATGTGGAGCTATGTACAGAGAGTACCAGTACCAGATCAATGTGGTGCTATATACAGGAAGTACCAGATCAATGTGGAGCTATATACAGGAAGTACCAGATCAATGTGGAGCTATATACAGAGAGTACCAGTACCAGATCAATGTGGAGCTATATACAGGAAGTACCAGATCAATGTGGAGCAAAATACAGGAAGTACCAGATCAATGTGGAGCTATATACAGAGAGTACCAGTACCAGATCAATGTGGAGCTATATACAGGAAGTACCAGTACCAGATCAATGTGGAGCTATATACAGGAAGTACCAGATCAATGTGGAGCAAAATACAGGAAGTACCAGATCAATGTGGAGCTATATACAGAGAGTACCAGTACCAGATCAATGTGGAGCTATATACAGGAAGTACCAGTACCAGATCAATGTGGAGCTATATACAGGAAGTACCAGTACCAGATCAATGTGGAGCTATATACAGGAAGTACCAGTATCTATTTAACAGTCTGGTGGCTATTTAGCAGACTGATGGCTATTTAGCAGACTGATGGATATTTAGCAGACTGATGGCTATTTAGCAGACTGATGGCTATTTAGCAGTCTGATGGCTATTTAGCAGTCTGGTGGCTATTTAGCAGTCTGGTGGCTATTTAGCAGTCTGATGGATGTTTAGCAGTCTGATGGCTATTTAGCAGTCTGATGGCTATTTAGCAGTCTGATGGCTATTTAGCAGACTGATGGCTATTTAGCAGTCTGATGGCTATTTAGCAGACTGATGGATGTTTAGCAGTCTGATGGCTATTTAGCAGACTGATGGCTATTTAGCAGTCTGATGGCTATTTAGCAGACTGATGGCTATTTAGCAGTCTGATGGCTATTTAGCAGACTGATGGATGTTTAGCAGTCTGATGGCTATTTAGCAGACTGATGGCTATTTAGCAGTCTGATGGCTATTTAGCAGACTGATGGATGTTTAGCAGTCTGATGGCTATTTAGCAGTCTGATGGATGTTTAGCAGTCTGGTGGCTATTTAGCAGACTAATGGCTATTTAGCAGTCTGATGGCTATTTAGCAGACTGATGGATGTTTAGCAGTCTGATGGTTATTTAGCAGTCTGATGGCTATTTAGCAGTCTGATGGCTATTTAGCAGTCTGATGGATGTTTAGCAGACTGATGGCTATTTAGCAGTCTGATGGTTATTTAGCAGTCTGATGGTTATTTAGCAGTCTGATGGCTATTTAGCAGTCTGATGGATGTTTAGCAGACTGATGGCTATTTAGCAGACTGATGGCTATTTAGCAGACTGATGGATATTTAGCAGACTGATGGCTATTTAGCAGACTGATGGATATTTAGCAGTCTGATGGCTATTTAGCAGACTGATGGCTATTTAGCAGTCTGGTGGCTATTTAGCAGACTGATGGCTATTTAGCAGTCTGATGGCTATTTAGCAGACTGATGGCTATTTAGCAGTCTGATGGATGTTTAGCAGTCTGGTGGCTATTTAGCAGTCTGATGGATGTTTAGCAGTCTGATGGCTATTTAGCAGTCTGATAGCTATTTAGCAGTCTGATGGATGTTTAGCAGTCTGATGGCTATTTAGCAGACTGATGGCTATTTAGCAGTCTGATGGCTATTTAGCAGACTGATGGATGTTTAGCAGTCTGATGGCTATTTAGCAGACTGATGGCTATTTAGCAGTCTGATGGCTATTTAGCAGACTGATGGATGTTTAGCAGTCTGATGGCTATTTAGCAGTCTGATGGATGTTTAGCAGTCTGGTGGCTATTTAGCAGACTAATGGCTATTTAGCAGTCTGATGGCTATTTAGCAGACTGATGGATGTTTAGCAGTCTGATGGCTATTTAGCAGACTGATGGATGTTTAGCAGACTGATGGCTATTTAGCAGACTGATGGATGTTTGGCAGTCTGATGTCTATTTAGCAGTGTGATGGCTATTTATCAGTGTGATGGCTATTTAGCAGTCTGATGGATGTTTAGCAGACTGATGGCTATTTAGCAGTGTGATGGCTATTTATCAGTGTGATGGCAATTTAGCAGTCTGATGGATGTTTAGCATTCTCATGGCTATTTAGCAGACTGATGGCTATTTAGCAGTGTGATGGCAATTTAGCAGTCTGATGGCTATTTAGCAGTCTGATGGCTATTTAGCAGTCTGATGGATGTTTAGCAGTCTGATGGCTATTTAGCAGTCTGATGTCTATTTAGCAGTGTGATGGCTATTTATCAGTGTGATGGCTATTTAGCAGTCTGATGGCTATTTAGCAGTCTGATGGCTATTTAGCAGTCTGATGGATGTTTAGCAGTCTGATGGCTATTTAGCAGTGTGATGGCTATTTCTCAGTGTGATGGCTATTTAGCAGTCTGATGGCTATTTAGCAGACTGATGGATGTTTAGCAGACTGATGGCTATTTAGCAGTCTGATGGCTATTTAGCAGTGTGATGGCAATTTAGCAGTCTGATGGCTATTTAGCAGTCTGATGGCTATTTAGCAGTCTCATGGCTATTTAGCAGACTGATGGCTATTTAGCAGACTGATGGCGATTTAGCAGACTGATGGCGATTTAGCAGTCTGATACTGCTAAATTGCCGCCCCTCCACTCTAACCACTAGGCTACCCTTCCGCCCCTCCACTCTAACCACTAGGCTACCCTGCCGCCCCTCCACTCTAACCACTAGTCTACCCTGCCGCCACTCCACTCTAACCACTAGGCTACCATGCCGCCCCTCCACTCTAACCACTAGGCTACCCTGCCGCCCCTCCACTCTAACCACTAGTCTACCCTGCCGCCCCTCCCCTCTAACCACTAGGCTACCCTACCTCCCCTCCCCTCTAACCACTAGTCTACCCTGCCGCCCTCCACTCTAACCACTAGGCTACCATGCCGCCCCTCCACTCTAACCACTAGGCTACCCTGCCGCCCCTTCCACTCTAACCACTAGTCTACCCTGCCGCCCTCCACTCTAACCACTAGGCTACCCTACCTCCTCCACTCTAACCACTAGTCTACCCTGCCGCCCTCCACCCCTCCACTCTAACCACTATCCTACCCTGGCACCCCTCCACTCTAACCACTAGTCTACCCTGCCACCCCTCCACTCTAACCACTAGTCTACCCTGCCGCCCCTCCACCCTCCACTCTAACCACTAGGCTACCCTACCTCCCCTCCACTCTAACCACTAGGCTACCCTACCTCCCCTCCACTCTAACCACTAGTCTACCCTGCCGCCCCCTCCACCCCTCCACTCTAACCACTAGGCTACCCTGCCGCCCCTCCACTCTAACCACTAGGCTACCCTACCTCCCCTCCACTCTAACCACTAGGCTACCCTACCTCCTCCACTCTAACCACTATCCTACCCTGGCACCCTCCACTCTAACCACTAGTCTACCCTGCCACCCCTCCACTCTAACCACTAGTCTACCCTGCCGCCCCTCCACCCCTCCACTCTAACCACTAGGCTACCCTACCTCCCTCCACTCTAACCACTAGGCTACCCTACCTCCCCTCCACTCTAACCACTAGTCTACCCTGCTATTTAGCCCCTCCACCCCTCCACTCTAACCACTAGGCTACCCTGCCGCCCCTCCACTCTAACCACTAGGCTACCCTACCTCCCCTCCACTCTAACCACTAGGCTACCCTACCTCCCCTCCACTCTAACCACTAGTCTACCCTGCCGCCCCTCCACTCTAACCACTAGGCTACCCTACCGCCCTCCACTCTAACCACTAGGCTACCCTGCCACCCCTCCACTCTAACCACTAGTCTACCCTGCCGCCCTCCACTCTAACCACTAGTCTACCCTGCCGCCCTCCACTCTAACCACTAGTCTACCCTACCTCCCTCCACTCTAACCACTAGTCTACCCTGCCGCCCCTCCACTCTAACCACTAGTCTACCCTGCCGCCCCTCCACTCTAACCACTAGGCTACCCTGTCGCCCCTCCACTCTAACCACTAGGCTACCCTGCCGCCCCTCCACTCTAACCACTAGTCTACCCTGCCGCCCTCCACTCTAACCACTAGTCTACCCTGCCGCCCCTCCACTCTAACCACTAGGCGACCCTGCCGCCCCTCCACTCTAACCACTAGGCGACCCTGCCGCCCCTCCACTCTAACCACTAGGCTTCCCTGTTAGTTGAGTCCTGTGTGTTTGTTTCTCGGCTTCCCTTCCTCGGTTCTCTGCTGAATAATCAGATGAAATAGCTCGTGTGTGTGTGTGTGTGTGTGTGTGTGTGTGTGTGTGTGTGTGTGTGTGTGTGTGTGTGTGTGTGTGTGTGTGTGTGTGTGAGTGAGTGAGTGAGTGAGTGAGTGAGTGAGTGAGTGAGTGAGTGAGTGCATTTGAACGGAGTAAGCGAGGGGGGGGCTCCTTTCAGGGACAATCACAACATGCCGTCTTCACAGCTCTCGTGACAACACGCTTTTACAGAGGGCTCAGCGGGACACAGAGAGTAGTGTGGGCTGGAACAGGAACACGTTGTTCCCCCCCCCCGGGGCAGTCTAAATCATGTCAGCTCACCGCTGATCTCCATGTAGGGAGAACGGAATTCATTTCTCATGCCCGTGTTGTGTGAGAAGAGAAGGGGGGGACATTGGTGCACGATAGATCCATGTATGAGGAGTAGGGGACAGTGGTGCACGATAGATTAAGAGGAGCAGGGGACAGTGGGAGCAGGGGACAGTGGGAGTAGGGGACAGTGGTGCACAATAGATTAAGAGGAGAAGGGGACAGTGGTGCACAATAGATTAAGAGGAGTCGGGGACAATGGGAGTAGGGGACAGTGGTGCACAATAGATTAAGAGGAGTCGGGGACAATGGGAGCAGGGGACAGTGGGAGTAGGGGACAGTGGTGCACAATAGATTAAGAGGAGAAGGGGACAGTGGTGCACAATAGAGGGTCTGTACCTCTTGACGAGGTGGCTCAGTGTTGGGTTAAGGGTCTGTACCTCTTGACTAGGTATCTCAGTGTTGGGTTAAGGGTCTGTACCTCTTGACTAGGTATCTCAGTGTTGGGTTAAGGGTTTGTACCTCTTGACGAGGTATCTCAGTGTTGGGTTAAGGGTCTGTACCTCTTGACTAGGTATCTCAGTGTTGGGTTAAGGGTCTGTACCTCTTGACTAGGTATCTCAGTGTTGGGTTAAGGGTCTGTACCTCTTGACTAGGTATCTCAGTGTTGGGTTAAGTGTCAGTACCTCTTGACTAGGTATCTCAGTGTTGGGTTTAGTGTCAGTACCTCTTGACTAGGTATCTCAGTGTTGGGTTAAGTGTCAGTACCTCTTGACTAGGTTGCTCAGTGTTGGGTTAAGGGTCAGTACCTCTTGACTAGGTATCTCAGTGTTGGGTTAAGTGTCAGTACCTCTTGACTAGGTATCTCAGTGTTGGGTTAAGGGTCTGTACCTCTTGACGAGGTATCTCAGTGTTGGGTTAAGGGTCAGTACCTCTTGACTAGGTTGCTCAGTGTTGGGTTAAGGGTCTGTACCTCTTGACTAGGTGGCTCAGTGTTGGGTTAAGGGTCAGTACCTCTTGACTAGGTTGCTCAGTGTTGGGTTAAGGGTCTGTACCTCTTCACTAGGTATCTCAGTGTTGGGTTAAGGGTCTGTACCTCTTGACGAGGTATCTCAGTGTTGGGTTAAGTGTCAGTACCTCTTGACTAGGTTGCTCAGTGTTGGGTTAAGGGTCAGTACCTCTTGACTAGGTATCTCAGTGTTGGGTTAAGTGTCAGTACCTCTTGACTAGGTATCTCAGTGTTGGGTTAAGGGTCAGTACCTCTTGACTAGGTGGCTCAGTGTTGGGTTAAGTGTCAGTACCTCTTGACTAGGTGGCTCAGTGTTGGGTTAAGGGTCTGTACCTCTTGACTAGGTATCTCAGTGTTGGGTTAAGGGTCTGTACCTCTTGACTAGGTATCTCAGTGTTGGGTTAAGGGTCTGTACCTCTTGACTAGGTATCTCAGTGTTGGGTTAAGGGTCTGTACCTCTTGACTAGGTATCTCAGTGTTGGGTTAAGGGTCTGTACCTCTTGACTAGGTATCTCAGTGTTGGGTTAAGTGTCAGTACCTCTTGACTAGTTGGCTCAGTGTTAGGTTAAGGGTCAGTACCTCTTGACTAGGTATCTCAGTGTTGGGTTAAGGGTCAGTACCTCTTGACTAGTTGGCTCAGTGTTGGGTTAAGGGTCTGTACCTCTTGACTAGGTGACATTCTGTCCCTCAGGAGATTGTCATCAACATCAGTTCACACTATATGTACCAGGTTACTGTATGTACCAGGTTACTATATGTACCATGTTAATGTGTGTACCAGGTTACCATATGTACCATGTTACTATACGTGCCATGTTACTGAATGTGCCAGGTTACCTTATGTACCATGTTACTGTATCAACCAGGTTATGGATGTACCATGTTACTGTATCAACCAGGTTACTGTATGTACCAGGTTACTGTATGTACCTGGTTACTGTATGTACCTGGTTACTGTATGTACCAGGTTACTGTATGTACCAGGTTACTGTATCAACCAGGTTACTATGTGTACCAGGTTACTATGTGTACCAGGTTACTGTATCAACCAGGTTACTGTATGCACCAGGTTACTATGTGTACCATGTTACTGTATCAACCAGGTTACTGTATCAACCAGGTTACTGTATCAACCAGGTTACTATGTGTACCAGGTTACTGTATGTACCATGTTACTGTATCAACCAGGTTACTGTATCAACCAGGTTACTGTATCAACCAGGTTACTATGTGCACCAGGTTACTATGTGTACCATGTTACTGTATCAACCAGGTTACTGTATCAACCAGGTTACTGTATCAACCAGGTTACTATGTGCAACAGGTTACTATGTGTACCAGGTTACTGTATGCACCAGGTTACTGTATCAACCAGGTTACTGTATCAACCAGGTTACTGTATGTACCAGGTTACTGTATGTACCAGGTTACTGTATCAACCAGGTTACTGTATGTACCAGGTTACTGTATGTACCAGGTTACTGTATGTACCAGGTTACTGTATGTACCAGGTTACTGTATCAACCAGGTTACTGTATCAACCAGGTTACTGTATGTACCAGGTTACTGTATGTACCATGTTACAACCAGGTTACTGTATCAACCAGGTTACTGTATGTACCAGGTTACTGTATCAACCAGTTACTGTATGTACCAGGTTACTGTATCAACCAGGTTACTGTATCAACCAGGTTACTGTATCAACCAGGTTACTGTATGTACCAGGTTACTGTATGTACCAGGTTACTGTATGTACCAGGTTACTGTATCAACCAGGTTACTGTATGTACCAGGTTACTGTATGTACCAGGTTACTGTATCAACCAGGTTACTGTATCAACCAGGTTACTGTATCAACCAGGTTACTGTATCAACCAGGTTACTGTATCAACCAGGTTACTGTATCAACCAGGTTACTATGTGCACCAGGTTACTGTATCAACCAGGTTACTGTATCAACCAGGTTACTGTATCAACCAGGTTACTGTGTGTACCAGGTTACTGTACCAGGTTACTGTATCAACAGGTTACTGTATGTACCAGGTTATTGTATCAACCAGGTTACTGTATCAACCAGGTTACTGTATCAACCAGGTTACTATATGTTACTGTATCAACCAGGTTACTGTATGTACCAGGTTACTGTATCAACCAGGTTACTGTATGTACCAGGTTACTGTGTGTACCAGGTTATTGTATCAACCAGGTTACTGTATCAACCAGGTTACTGTATCACCAGGTTATTGTATCAACAGGTTATATATGTACCAGTTTACTGTGTGTACCAGGTTACTATGTATCAGGTTACTGTATCAACCAGGTTACTGTATCAACTGTATGCACCAGGTTACTGTATGTACCAGGTTACTGTATCAACCAGTTACTGTATCAACAGGTTACTGTATGTACCAGGTTACTGTGTGTACCAGGTTACTATGTATGTACCAGTTACTGTATCAACCAGGTTACTGTATCAACCAGGTTACTGTATATTACTGTATGCAACCAGGTTACTGTATGTACCAGGTTACTGTATCAACCAGGTTACTGTATCAACTATGTGCAGGTTACTGTATGTACCAGGTTACTGTATCAACCAGGTTACTGTATCAACCAGGTTACTGTATCAACCAGGTTACTGTATCAACTGGTTACTGTATGTACCAGGTTACTGTATCAACCAGGTTACTGTATCAACCAGGTTACTGTATGTACCAGGTTACTGTATCAACCAGGTTACTGTATCAACCAGGTTACTGTATCAACCAGGTTACTGTATGCACCAGGTTACTGTATGTACCAGGTTACTGTATCAACCAGGTTACTGTATGTACCAGGTTACTGTATCAACCAGGTTACTGTATGTACCAGGTTACTGTATCAACCAGGTTACTGTGTGTACCAGGTTACTGTGTGCACCAGGTTACTGTATGTACCAGGTTACTGTATCAACCAGGTTACTGTATGTGTACCAGGTTACTGTATCAACCAGTTACTATGTGTACCAGGTTACTGTATCAACCAGGTTACCAACAGGTTACTATGTGTGCGTACCAGGTTACTGTATCAACCAGGTTACTGTATCAACCAGGTTACTGTATGTACCAGGTTACTGTATCAACCAGGTTACTGTATCAACCAGGTTACTGTATGTACCAGGTTACTGTATCAACCAGGTTACTGTATGTACCAGGTTACTGTATCAACCAGGTTACTGTATCAACCAGGTTACTGTATCAACCAGGTTACTATATGTACCAGGTTACTGTATCAACCAGGTTACTGTGTGTACCAGGTTACTGTATGTACCATGTTACTGTATCAACCAGGTTACTGTATGTACCAGGTTACTGTATCAACCAGGTTACTATATGTACCAGTTTACTGTGTGTACCAGGTTACTATGTGTACCAGGTTACTGTATCAACCAGGTTACTGTATGTACCAGGTTATTGTATCAACCAGGTTACTATGTGTACCAGGTTACTGTATGTACCAGGTTACTGTATCAACCAGGTTACTGTATGTACCAGGTTACTGTATGTACCAGGTTACTGTATGTACCAGGTTACTGTATGTACCAGGTTACTGTATCAACCAGGTTACTGTATGTACCAGGTTACTGTGTGTACCATGTTATTGTATGTACCAGGTTACTGTATGTACTGGTGTTTACTGTATTACAACCAGGTTACTGAAGGGTAACCAGTTCTCCAGACAACGATGTGTCCGACCAGGATTACTGTATCAACCAGGTTACTGTGTGTACCAGGATGGTATGTACCAGGTTCCGGTCTGCACGGTACTGATGAGGGATGGGAGAATGTAACACCTTCCGGTCTAGACAACGAGGCAGCTCACGACGGATGGGGAGTAATGTAGAGGTCAGGGTTCCGGTCTAGGACAACGGAGGCAGCTCACGATGAGGATGGGGAGTAATGTAGAGTCAGGGTTCCGGTCTAGACAACGAGGCAGCTCACAAGGATGCGAGGATGGGTTCCGCCCAGTAATGTAATGAGGTCAGGGTTCCGGTCTAGAAAACGAGGCAGCTCCGACAGCTGAAACAGAGCAGTACCTGACCAACTGCTTCGCCCTAGTTTTATCCGTCTGGAGGGCACACCCTGCAAACCACACACACACACACACACACACACACATAAAATACTACTTGAATAAAATTCTAAAGTATTTGATTTTAATATACTAAAGCATCAAAAGTAATTGCTGAAAAATATTTCAGTATCAAAATAACTTAATTCTTTTTCATTTTAGGAAAACCAGACAGCACAATTTTCTTATTATTTATTTATTTATGGTTAGACAGGCACACTCCAACACTCAGACATCATTTACAAATGAAGCATGTGTGTTTAGTGAGTCCTCCAGATCAGAGGCAGTAGGGATGACCAGGGATGTTCTCTGTTTAGTGAGTCCTCCAGATCAGAGGCAGTAGGGATGACCAGGGATGTTCTCTGTTTAGTGAGTCCTC
>NW_027000998.1:151808-159308 GCF_036934945.1 Oncorhynchus masou masou
AACATCCATCAGTCTGCTAAATAGCCATCAGACTGCTAAATAGCCATCAGTCTGCTAAATAGCCATCAGACTGCTAAATAGCCATCAGTCTGCTAAATAGCCATCAGACTGCTAAATAGCCATCAGTCTGCTAAATAGCCATCAGACTGCTAAATAGCCACCAGACTGCTAAACATCCATCAGTCTGCTAAATAGCCATCGGACTGCTAAACATCCATCAGACTGCTAAATAGCCATCAGACTGCTAAATAGCCATCAGACTGCTAAATAGCCATCAGACTGCTAAATAGCCATCAGACTGCTAAATTGCCATCAGACTGCTAAACATCCATCAGACTGCTAAATAGCCATCAGTCTGCTAAACATTCATCAGTCTGCTAAATAGCCATCAGACTGCTAAACATCCATCAGACTGCTAAATAGCCATCAGACTGCTAAACATCCATCAGACTGCTAAATAGCCATCAGACTGCTAAACATCCATCAGACTGCTAAATAGCCATCAGACTGCTAAACATCCATCAGACTGCTAAATAGCCATCAGTCTGTTAAATAGATACTGGTACTTCCTGTATATAGCTCCACATTGATCTGGTACTGGTACTTCCTGTATATAGCTCCACATTGATCTGGTACTGGTACTCTCTGTAAATAGCTCCACATTGATCTGGTACTTCCTGTTTATAGCTCCACATTGATCTGGTACTCCCTGTAAATAGCTCCACATTGATCTGGTACTTCCTGTTTATAGCTCCACATTGATCTTGTACTTCCTGTATATAGCTCCACATTGATCTGGTACTCCCTGTATATAGCTCCACATTGATCTGGTACTTCCTGTTTATAGCTCCACATTGATCTTGTACTTCCTGTATATAGCTCTACATTGATCTGGTACTTCCTGTTTATAGCTCCACATTGATCTGGTACTTCCTGTATATAGCTCCACATTGATCTTGTACTCCCTGTATATAGCTCCACATTGATCTGTTACTTCCTGTATATAGCTCCACATTGATCTGGTACTTCCTGTATATAGCTCCACATTGATCTGGTACTTCCTGTATATAGCTCCACATTGATCTGTTACTTCCTGTATATAGCTCCACATTGATCTGTTACTTCCTGTATATAGCTCCACATTGATCTGGTACTTCCTGTATATAGCTCCATTGTTGTGTATTTTATCTTATTCCTCGTGTTGCTATTTTATTTTTTAAACTCTTCATTGTGACGAAGGGCTGGTAAGCAAGCATATCACTGTAAAGACACCCGTTGTATTCGGTGCATTTAAACAAATACAATTTGATGTGGATTCAAAGTTTCAAATTCCAGCAGTGCATTTATCATCTTTCACGGAGGGAGTCGGGCCACGGACCTGGTTTCCACCGCATTCTTCTTTTCCCACAGTTCCTAACACAAGGCTACGCAGCTGTGCCTTGTGTTAACGGCTTTGGGAAGACCAGAGAGGAGGAGGAGGGGAGGGAGGCCAAACAAGGACACAGATACAGATACGACGCGTTGCAATGTTGAGTTAAAAAAAAAAAAACACAGACTGGGGTTGTTGTCGATTCAGCTGCTGAGATCTTAACATTTGACCTTCCCAGTGTCCCCTTTGACCTCCCGACCCTTAATGTTGAACGATATGACGAGGTGAGTTAGCTATCACTTCCTGGTGACACAGGTGAACTTCCTGTCATTTTCAAACAAACTGTGACGTTTCATTTCGGGCCTTGAAGCACAGGGACGGATGTTCAACATGGACAACAGACTAAACATCTGGAGATAAAGTCAAAGAATGTTTGGAGTCAACGTTTAACCCCCCCCATTTTCTTAGATATATATATTTAATCATTATTTTGTCTGTTGAAGGATTTTGTTGACTGTTAGTAGTGGATTCAGTCCATCTCTCCTGTGTTTGACTGGGAAAGCCTGGATAATACATCTCTACTAAACCTCTGTGTCCCAAATACCACCTTAGTCCCTTTATAGGGCCCTTCGTTTGACTAATTCTCACCGGGCCTATTTGAGATGGGACCATTAGAGAGGGGCGGCAGGGTAGACTAGTGGTTAGAGTGGAGGGGCAGCAGGGTAGACTAGTGGTTAGAGTGGAGGGCGGCAGGGTAGCCTAGTGGTTAGAGTGGAGGGCGGCAGGGTAGACTAGTGGTTAGAGTGGAGGGGCGACAGGGTAGACTAGTGGTTAGAGTGGAGGGGCGGCAGGGTAGCCTAGTGGTTAGAGTGGAGGGGCGGCAGGGTAGCCTAGTGGTTAGAGTGGAGGCAGGTAGCCTAGTGGTTAGAGTGGAGGCAGGTAGCCTAGTGGTTAGAGTGGAGGCAGGTAGCCTAGTGGTTAGAGTGGAGGCAGGTAGCCTAGTGGTTAGAGTGGAGGCAGGTAGCCTAGTGGTTAGAGTGGAGGCAGGTAGTCTCGTGGTTAGAGTGGAGACAGGTAGCCTAGTGGTTAGAGTGGAGGCAGGTAGCCTAGTGGTTAGAGTGGAGGCAGGTAGCCTAGTGGTTAGAGTGGAGGCAGGTAGCCTAGTGGTTAGAGTGGAGGCAGGTAGCCTAGTGGTTAGAGTGGAGGCAGGTAGCCTAGTGGTTAGAGTGGAGGCAGGTAGCCTAGTGGTTAGAGTGGAGGCAGGTAGCCTAGTGGTTAGAGTGGAGGCAAGTAGCCTAGTGGTTAGAGTGGAGGCAGGTAGCCTAGTGGTTAGAGTGGAGGCAGGTAGCCTAGTGGTTAGAGAGGAGGCAGGTAGTAACCGGAAGGTTGCGAGTTCAAACCCCCGAGCTGACAAGGTACACATCTGTCGTTCTGCCCCTGAACAGGCAGTTAACCCACTGTTCCTAGGCCGTCATTGAAAATAAGAATTTGTTCTTAACTGACTTGCCTAGTAAAATAAAATAAAATAAAGGAGAGAGTTTGGTTTTCATCAGTTGTCTCCATCAATCTTCTCCAGCTTGGATGAGATGAGAGAGCTGCACAACACTATGAAGAAGAAACAGAACATGAACACAATTTTACATAAATTACAAAGAATGTTATGAACTATATTTGATATATTTTAATTTAATTTGTTTAGTTAGTTTTTAATTATTCAGGGGAGAGATGAGAAGGAAGTGAAATTGATTCCTTTTTATTTTTTATTTTTTATTTAACCTTTATTTAACTAGGCAAGTCAGTTAACAAATTCTTATTTACAATGATGGCCTACCCCAGCCAAACCCGGACGACGCTGAGCAGTCCTCTTCTGGCTGTGCCGGGTGGAGATTATAACAGAACATGGCCAAGATGTTCAAATGTTCATAAATGACCAGCAAGGTCAAATAATAATAATAATCACAGTAGTTGTCGAGGTTGCAACAAGTCAGCACCTCAGGAGTAAATGTCAGTTGGCTTTTCATAGCCGATCATTGAGAGTATCTCTACCACTCCTGCTGTCTCTAGAGAGTTGAAAACAGCAGGTCTGGGACAGGTAGCATGTCCGGTGAACAGGTCAGGGTTCCATAGGCAGGCAGAACAGTTGAAACTGGAGCAGCAGCATGGCCAGGTGAACTGGGGACAGCAAGGAGTCATCATGCCAGGTAGTCCTGAGGCATGGTCCGAGGGCTCAGGTTCTCCGAGAGAGAGAAAGAAAGAGAGAAAGAGAGAATTAGAGAGAGCAAACTTAAATTCACACAGGACACCGGATAAGACAGGAGAAATACTCCAGATATAACAGACTGACCCTAGCCCCCCGACACATAAACTACTGCAGCATAAATACTGTAGGCTGAGACAGGAGGGGTCAGGAGACAGGGCCAAACAGGGCCAAACAGGCAGGATATAACCCCACCCACTTTGCCAAAGCACATCCCCCACACCAATAGAGGGATATCTTCAACCACCAACTTACCATCCTGAGACAAGGCCGAGTAAGCACACAAAGATCTCCGCCACGGCACAACCCAAGGAGGGGCGCCAACCCAGACAGGAAGATCACGTCAGTGACTCAACCCACTCAAGTGATGCACCCCTCCTAGGGACGGCATGGAAGAGCACCAGTAAGCCAGTGACTCAGCCCCTGTGACCCGGCCAGGCAGAGACAGCAAGGGAGGTTCGTTGCTCCAGAGCCTTTCCTTCCAGACTACACTCAATCATATGACCCACTGAAGAGATGAGTCTTCAGTAAAGACTTAAAGGTTGAGACCGAGTCTGCGTCTCTCACATGCGTAGGCAGACCATTCCATAAAAATGGAGCTCTTTAGGAGAAAGCCCAGCCTCCAGCTGTTTGCTTGGATATTCTAGAGACAATAGGGAGGCCTGCGTCTTGTGACAGTAGCGTACGTGTAGGTATGTACGGCAGGACCAAATCGAAAGATAGGTAGGAGCAAGCCGTGTAATGCTTTGTAGGTTAGCAGTAAAACCTTGAAATCAGCCCTTGCTTTAACAGGAAGCCAGTGTAGGGAGGCTAGCACTGAAGTAATATGATCATATTTTTTGGTTCTAGACAGGATTCTAGCAGCCATGTTTAGCACTAACTGATGTTTATTTAGTGCTTTATCCAGGTAGCCGACCTTATTCAGTACCCAACCTTATTCAGTAACGGACCTTATTCAATACCCAACCTTATTCAATACCCTTATTCAATACCCGACCTTATACAAAACCCAACCTTATTCAATACCGGACCTTATTCAGTACCGACCTTATTCAATACCTGACCTCATTCAATACCCGACCTTATTCAATACCTGGCCATAATTCAATACCTGGCCTTATTCAATACCTGGCCTTATTCAATACCCTTATTCAATACCGACCTCATTCAATACCTGACCTTATTCAATACCTGACCTTATTCAATACCGACATTCAATACCCGACCTTATTCAATACCCAACCTTATTCAATACGTTTCCTTATTCAATACCTGACCTTATTCAATACCTGGCCTTATTCAATACCTGGCCTTATTCAATACCCTTATTCAATACCGACCTCATTCAATACCTGACCTTATTCAATACCTGACCTTATTCAATACCGACATTCAATACCCGACCTTATTCAATACCCGACCTTATTCAATACGTTTCCTTATTCAATACCTGACCTTATTCAATACCTGACCTTATTCAATACCCTTATTCAATACCTGACCTTATTCAATACCTTTCCTTTCTCAATACCTGACCTTATTCAATACCTGACCTTATTCAATACCCGACCATATTCAATACCTGACCTTATTCAATACCGACCTTATTCAATACCTGACCTTATTCAATACCTTTCCTTTCTCAATACCTGACCTTATTCAATACCTTTCCTTTCTCAATACCCGACCTTATTCAATACCTGACCTTATTCAATACCCGACCTGATTCAATACCTGACCTTATTCAATACCTGACCTTATTCAATACCTGACCTTATTCAATACCTGACCTTATTCAATACCCGACCTGATTCAATACCTGACCTTATTCAATACCTGACCTTATTCAATACCTGACCTTATTCAATACCCGACCGTATTCAGTACCTGACCTTATTCAGTACCTGACCTTATTCAATACCCGACCGTTTTCAATACCACGGCTGTACCATGCTGCCATGTCCTCTATACAGGCTGTACCATGCTGCCATGTCCTCTATACAGGCTGTACCATGCTGCCATGTCCTCTATACAGGCTGTACCATGCTGCCATGACCTCTATACAGGCTGCCATGTCCACTATACAGGCTGTACCATGCTGCCATGTCCTCTATACAGGCTGTACCATGCTGCCATGTCCTCTATACAGGCTGCCATGACCTCTATACAGGCTGTACCATGCTGCCATGTCCTCTATACAGGCTGTACCATGCTGCCATGTCCTCTATACAGGCTGTACCATGCTGCCATGTCCTCTATACAGGCTGTACCATGCTGCCATGTCCTCTATACAGGCTGTACCATGCTGCCATGTCCTCTATACAGGCTGTACCATGCTGCCATGTCCTCTATACAGGCTGTACCATGCTGCCATGTCCTCTATACAGGCTGTACCATGCTGCCATGTCCTCTATACAGGCTGCCATGTCCTCTATACAGGCTGTACCATGCTGCCATGTCCTCTATACAGGCTGTACCATGCTGCCATGTCCTCTATACAGGCTGTACCATGCTGCCATGACCTCTATACAGGCTGTACCATGCTGCCATGTCCTCTATACAGGCTGTACCATGCTGCCATGTCCTCTATACAGGCTGCCATGACCTCTATACAGGCTGTACCATGCTGCCATGTCCTCTATACAGGCTGTACCATGCTGCCATGTCCTCTATACAGGCTGTACCATGCTGCCATGTCCTCTATACAGGCTGTACCATGCTGCCATGTCCTCTATACAGGCTGTACCATGCTGCCATGTCCTCTATACAGGCTGTACCATGCTGCCATGTCCTCTATACAGGCTGTACCATGCTGCCATGTCCTCTATACAGGCTGTACCATGCTGCCATGTCCTCTATACAGGCTGCCATGTCCTCTATACAGGCTGTACCATGCTGCCATGTCCTCTATACAGGCTGTACCATGCTGCCATGTCCTCTATACAGGCTGCCATGTCCTCTATACAGGCTGTACCATGCTGCCATGTCCTCTATACAGGCTGCCATGTCCCTATACAGGCTGTACCATGCTGCCATGTCCTCTATACAGGCTGTACCATGCTGCCATGTCCTCTATACAGGCTGTACCATGCTGCCATGTCCTCTATACAGGCTGCCATGTCCTCTATACAGGCTGTACCATGCTGTCATGTCCTCTATACAGGCTGTACCATGCTGCCATGTCCTCTATACAGGCTGTACCATGCTGCCATGTCCTCTATACAGGCTGTACCATGCTGCCATGACCTCTATACAGGCTGTACCATGCTGCCATGACCTCTATACAGGCTGTACCATGCTGCCATGTCCTCTTACAGGCTGTACCATGCTGCCATGTCCTCTATACAGGCTGTACCATGCTGCCATGTCCTCTATACAGGCTGGTCCATGCTGCCATGTCCTCTATACAGGCTGTACCATGCTGTCATGTCCTCTATACAGGCTGTACCATGCTGCCATGTGCTCTATACAGGCTGTACCATGCTGCCATGTCCTCTATACAGGCTGTACCATGCTGCCATGTCCTCTATACAGGCTGTACCATGCTGCCATGTCCTCTATACAGGCTGTACCATGCTGCCATGTCCTCTATACAGGCTGTACCATGCTGCCATGACCTCTATACAGGCTGCCATGTCCTCTATACAGGCTGTACCATGCTGCCATGTCCTCTATACAGGCTGTACCATGCTGCCATGTCCTCTATACAGGCTGCCATGTCCTCTATACAGGCTGTACCATGCTGCCATGTCCTCTATACAGGCTGTACCATGCTGCCATGTCCACTATACAGGCTGTACCATGCTGCCATGTCCTCTATTCAGTCTGTGCCATGCTGCCATGTCCTCTATACAGGCTGTACCATGCTGCCATG
>NW_027000998.1:164308-211977 GCF_036934945.1 Oncorhynchus masou masou
AGGTTATAGCTAATAGGTAGGGGGATGTTTACAGACTATAGGTTATAGATAATAGGTAGGGGGATGTTTACAGACTACAGCTTATAGATAATAGGTAGGGGGATGTTTACAGACTATAGGTTATAGATAATAGGTAGGGGGATGTTTACAGCTTAGAGGTTATAGCTAATAGGTAGGTGGATGTTTACAGACTACAGGTTATAGCTAATAGGTAGGGGGATGTTTACAGCTTAGAGGTTATAGATAATAGGTAGGGGGATGTTTACAGCTTAGAGGTTATAGATAATAGGTATGGGGATGTTTACAGACTACAGGTTATAGATAATAGGTAGGGGGATGTTTACAGCTTAGAGGTTATAGATAATAGGTAGGGGGATGTTTACAGCTTAGAGGTTATAGATAATAGGTAGGGGGATGTTTACAGCTTAGAGGTTATAGATAATAGGTAGGGGGATGTTTACAGACTACAGGTTATAGATAATAGGTAGGGGGATGTTTACAGACTATAGGTTATAGATAATAGGTAGGGGAATGTTTACAGCTTAGAGGTTATAGATAATAGGTAGGTGGATGTTTACAGACTACAGGTTATAGATAATAGGTAGGGGGATGTTTACAGACTACAGGTTATAGATAATAGGTATGGGGATGTTTACAGCTTAGAGGTTATAGATAATAGGTAGGGGGATGATTACAGACTACAGGTTATAGATAATAGGTATGGGGATGTTTACAGCTTAGAGGTTATAGATAATAGGTATGGGGATGTTTACAGACTACAGGTTATAGCTAATAGTGAGGGGGATGTTTACAGCTTAGAGGTTATAGATAATAGGTAGGGGGATGTTTACAGCTTAGAGGTTATAGATAATAGGTAGGGGGATGTTTACAGACTACAGGTTATAGATAATAGGTAGGGGGATGTTTACAGCTTAGAAGTTATAGATAATAGGTAGGGGGATGTTTACAGACTACAGGTTATAGATAATAGGTAGGGGGATGTTTACAGCTTAGAGGTTATAGATAATAGGTATGGGGATGTTTACAGACTACAGGTTATAGCTAATAGTGAGGGGGATGTTTACAGCTTAGAGGTTATAGATAATAGGTAGGGGGATGTTTACAGCTTAGAGGTTATAGATAATAGGTAGGGGGATGTTTACAGACTACAGGTTATAGATAATAGGTAGGGGGATGTTTACAGCTTAGAAGTTATAGATAATAGGTAGGGGGATGTTTACAGACTACAGGTTATAGATAATAGGTATGGGGATGTTTACAGACTACAGGTTATAGCTAATAGTGAGGGGGATGTTTACAGCTTAGAGGTTATAGATAATAGGTAGGGGGATGTTTACAGCTTAGAGGTTATAGATAATAGGTAGGGGGATGTTTACAGACTACAGGTTATAGATAATAGGTAGGGGGATGTTTACAGACTACAGGTTATAGATAATAGGTATGGGGGTGTTTACAGACTACAGGTTATAGATAATAGGTAGGGGGATGTTTACTGCTTAGAGGTTATAGATAATAGGTAGGGGGATGATTACAGACTACAGGTTATAGATAATAGGTATGGGGATGTTTACAGCTTAGAGGTTATAGATAATAGGTATGGGGATGTTTACAGACTACAGGTTATAGCTAATAGTGAGGGGGATGTTTACAGCTTAGAGGTTATAGATAATAGGTAGGGGGATGTTTACAGCTTAGTGGTTATAGATAATAGGTAGGGGGATGTTTACAGACTACAGGTTATAGATAATAGGTAGGGGGATGTTTACAGACTACAGGTTATAGATAATAGGTATGGGGGTGTTTACAGACTACAGGTTATAGATAATAGGTAGGGGGATGTTTACAGACTACAGGTTATAGATAATAGGTAGGGGGATGTTTACAGCTTAGAGGTTATAGATAATAGGTAGGGGGATGTTTACAGCTTAGAGGTTATAGCTAATAGGTATGGGGATGTTTACAGCTTAGAGGTTATAGATAATAGGTAGGGGGATGTTTACAGACTACAGGTTAGAGATAATAGGTAGGGGGATGTTTACAGCTTAGAGGTTATAGATAAGAGGTAGGGGGATGTTTATAGCTTAGAGGTTATAGCTAATAGGTATGGGGATGTTTACAGCTTAGAGGTTATAGATAATAGGTATGGGGATGTTTACAGCTTAGAGGTTATAGATAATAGGTAGGGGGATGTTTACAGACTACAGGTTATAGATAATAGGTAGGGGGATGTTTACAGACTACAGGTTATAGATAACAGGTAGGGGGATGTTTACAGCTTAGAGGTTATAGATAATAGGTAGGGGGATGTTTACAGCTTAGAGGTTATAGATAATAGGTAGGGGGATGTTTACAGACTACAGGTTATAGATAATATAATAGGTATGGGGATGTTTACAGACTACAGGTTATAGATAATAGGTAGGGGGATGTTTACAGACTACAGGTTATAGATAATAGGTAGGGGGATGTTTACAGACTACAGGTTATAGATAATAGGTATGGGGATGTTTACAGCTTAGAGGTTATAGATAATAGGTAGGGGGATGTTTACAGCTTAGAGGTTATAGATAATAGGTAGGGGGATGTTTACAGCTTAGAGGTTATAGATAATAGGTAGGGGGATGTTTACAGCTTAGAGGTTATAGATAATAGGTAGGGGGATGTTTACAGCTTAGAGGTTATAGATAATAGGTAGGGGGATGTTTACAGACTACAGGTTATAGCTAATAGGTAGGGGGATGTTTACAGACTACAGGTTATAGATAATAGGTAGGGGGATGTTTACAGACTACAGGTTATAGATAATAGGTAGGGGGATGTTTACAGACTACAGGTTATAGATAATAGGTAGGGGGATGTTTACAGACTACAGGTTATAGATAATAGGTAGGGGGATGTTTACAGCTTAGAGGTTATAGATAATAGGTATGGGGATGTCTACAGACTACAGGTTATAGATAATAGGTAGGGGGATGTTTACAGACTACAGGTTATAGATAATAGGTAGGGGGATGTTTACAGACTACAGGTTATAGATAATAGGTATGGGGATGTCTACAGACTACAGGTTATAGATAATAGGTAGGGGGATGTTTACAGACTACAGGTTATAGATAATAGGTAGGGGGATGTTTACAGACTACAGGTTATAGATAATAGGTAGGGGGATGTTTACAGCTTAGAGGTTATAGATAATAGGTATGGGGATGTCTACAGACTACAGGTTATAGATAATAGGTAGGGGGATGTTTACAGACTACAGGTTATAGATAATAGGTAGGGGGATGTTTACAGACTACAGGTTATAGATAATAGGTAGGGGGATGTTTACAGCTTAGAGGTTATAGATAATAGGTAGGGGGATGTTTACAGCTTAGAGGTTATAGATAATAGGTATGGGGATGTTTACAGACTACAGGTTATAGATAATAGGTAGGGGGATGTTTACAGACTACAGGTTATAGATAATAGGTAGGGGGATGTTTACAGACTACAGGTTATAGATAATAGGTAGGGGGATGTTTACAGCTTAGAGGTTATAGATAATAGGTAGGGGGATGTTTACAGACTACAGGTTATAGATAATAGGTAGGTAGGGGGATGTTTACAGCTTAGAGGTTATAGATAATAGGTAGGGGGATGTTTACAGCTTAGAGGTTATAGATAATAGGTAGGGGGATGTTTACAGACTACAGGTTATAGATAATAGGTAGGTGGATGTTTACAGACTACAGGTTATAGATAATAGGTAGGGGGATGTTTACAGACTACAGGTTATAGATAATAGGTAGGGGGATGTTTACAGCTTAGAGGTTATAGATAATAGGTAGGGGGATGTTTACAGACTACAGGTTATAGATAATAGGTAGGTAGGGGGATGTTTACAGCTTAGAGGTTATAGATAATAGGTAGGGGGATGTTTACAGACTACAGGTTATAGATAATAGGTAGGGGGATGTTTACAGACTACAGGTTATAGATAATAGGTAGGGGGATGATTACAGACTACAGGTTATAGATAATAGGTAGGGGGATGTTTACAGACTAGAGGTTATAGATAATAGGTAGGGGGATGTTTACAGACTACAGGTTATAGATAATAGGTATGGGGATGTTTACAGCTTAGAGGTTATAGATAATAGGTAGGGGGATGTTTACAGACACAGGTTATAGATAATAGGTAGGGGGATGTTTACAGACTACAGGTTATAGATAATAGGTAGGGGGATGTTTACAGACTACAGGTTATAGATAATAGGTAGGGGGATGTTTACAGACTACAGGTTATAGCTAATAGGTAGGGGGATGTTTACAGACTAGAGGTTATAGATAATAGGTAGGGGGATGTTTACAGCTTAGAGGTTATAGATAAGAGGTAGGGGGATGTTTACAGCTTAGAGGTTATAGCTAATAGGTATGGGGATGTTTACAGCTTAGAGGTTATAGATAATAGGTAGGGGGATGTTTACAGACTACAGGTGATAGATAATAGGTAGGGGGATGTTTACAGCTTAGAGGTTATAGATAATAGGTAGGGGGATGTTTACAACTTAGAGGTTATAGATAATAGGTAGGGGGATGTTTACAGACTACAGGTTATAGATAATAGGTAGGGGGATGTTTACAGACTACAGGTTATAGATAATAGGTAGGGGGATGTTTACAGCTTAGAGGTTATAGATAATAGGTATGGGGATGTTTACAGCTTAGAGGTTATAGATAATAGGTATGGGGATGTTTACAGCTTAGAGGTTATAGATAATAGGTATGGGGATGTTTACAGCTTAGAGGTTATAGATAATAGGTATGGGGATGTTTACAGCTTAGAGGTTATAGATAATAGGTATGGGGATGTCTACAGACTAGAGGTTATAGATAATAGGTATGGGGATGTTTACAGCTTAGAGATTATAGATAATAGGTATGGGGATGTTTACAGATAACAGGTTATAGATAATAGGTAGGGGGATGTTTACAGACTAGAGGTTATAGATAATAGGTATGGGGATGTTTACAGCTTAGAGGTTATAGATAATAGGTATGGGGATGTCTACAGACTACAGGTTATAGATAATAGGTAGGGGGATGTTTACAGACTACAGGTTATAGATAATAGGTAGGGGGATGTTTACAGCTTAGAGGTTATAGATAATAGGTAGGGGGATGTTTACAGCTTAGAGGTTATAGATAATAGGTAGGGGGATGTTTACAGACTACAGGTTATAGATAATAGGTAGGGGGATGTTTACAGACTACAGGTTATAGATAATAGTGAGGGGGATGTTTACAGACTACAGGTTATAGATAATAGGTAGGGGGATGTTTACAGACTACAGGTTATAGATAATAGGTATGGGGATGTTTACAGCTTAGAGGTTATAGATAA
Organism: Oncorhynchus masou masou; assembly: GCF_036934945.1. Lineage (NCBI taxonomy): Eukaryota > Metazoa > Chordata > Actinopteri > Salmoniformes > Salmonidae > Oncorhynchus > Oncorhynchus masou. Next base: position 169,716 of record NW_027000998.1, read on the forward strand.
TAGGTAGGGGGATGTTTACAGCTTAGAGGTTATAGATAATAGGTAGGGGGATGTTTACAGCTTAGAGGTTATAGATAATAGGTAGGTGGATGTTTACAGACTATAGGTTATAGATGATAGGTAGGGGGATGTTTACAGACTACAGGTTATAGATAATAGGTAGGGGGATGTTTACAGCTTAGAGGTTATAGATAATAGGTAGGGGGATGTTTACAGCTTAGAGGTTATAGCTAATAGGGAGGGGGATGTTTACAGATTACAGGTTATAGCGAACAGGTAGGGGAATGTTTACAGATGACTGGTTATAGCTAATAGGTAGGGGGATGTTTACAGACTACAGGTTATAGATAATAGGTATGGGGATGTTTACAGCTTAGAGGTTATAGATAATAGGTAGGGGATGTTTACAGATTACAGGTTATAGATAATAGGTATGGGGATGTTTACAGACTACAGGTTATAGATAATAGGTATGGGGATGTTTACAGACTACAGGTTATAGATAATAGGTAGGGGGATGTTTACAGATTACAGGTTATAGATAATAGGTATGGGGATGTTTACAGCTTAGAGGTTATAGATAATAGGTAGGGGATGTTTACAGACTACAGGTTATAGATAATAGGTAGGGGGATGTTTACAGACTACAGGTTATAGATAATAGGTAGGGGGATGTTTACAGCTTAGAGGTTATAGATAATAGGTAGGGGGATGTTTACAGACTACAGGTTATAGATAATAGGTAGGGGGATGTTTACAGACTACAGGTTATAGATAATAGGTAGGGGGATGTTTACAGACTACAGGTTATAGATAATAGGTAGGGGGATGTTTACAGCTTAGAGGTTATAGATAATAGGTAGGGGGATGTTTACAGACTACAGGTTATAGATAATAGGTAGGGGGATGTTTACAGCTTAGAGGTTATAGATAATAGGTAGGGGGATGTTTACAGACTACAGGTTATAGATAATAGGTAGGGGGATGTTTACAGACTACAGGTTATAGATAATAGGTAGGGGGATGTTTACAGACTACAGGTTATAGATAATAGTGAGGGGGATGTTTACAGACTACAGGTTATAGATAATAGGTAGGGGGATGTTTACAGACTACAGGTTATAGATAATAGGTAGGGGGATGTTTACAGCTTAGAGGTTATAGATAATAGGTAGGTGGATGTTTACAGACTACAGGTTATAGATAATAGGTATGGGGATGTTTACAGCTTAGAGGTTATAGATAGTAGGTAGGGGGATGTTTACAGCTTAGAGGTTATAGATAATAGGTAGGGGGATGTTTACAGACTACAGGTTATAGATAATAGGTAGGGGGATGTTTACAGACTACAGGTTATAGATAATAGGTAGGGGGATGTTTACAGACTACAGGTTATAGCGAACAGGTAGGGGGATGTTTACAGATGACTGGTTATAGCTAATAGGTAGGGGGATGTTTACAGACTACAGGTTATAGATAATAGGTATGGGGATGTTTACAGCTTAGAGGTTATAGATAATAGGTAGGTGGATGTTTACAGATTACAGGTTATAGATAATAGGTATGGGGATGTTTACAGACTACAGGTTATAGATAATAGGTAGGGGGATGTTTACAGACTACAGGTTATAGATAATAGGTAGGGGGATGTTTACAGCTTAGAGGTTATAGATAATAGGTAGGGGGATGTTTACAGACTACAGGTTATAGATAATAGGTAGGGGGATGTTTACAGACTACAGGTTATAGATAATAGGTAGGGGGATGTTTACAGACTACAGGTTATAGATAATAGGTAGGGGGATGTTTACAGCTTAGAGGTTATAGATAATAGGTAGGGGGATGTTTACAGACTACAGGTTATAGATAATAGGTAGGGGGATGTTTACAGCTTAGAGGTTATAGATAATAGGTAGGGGGATGTTTACAGACTACAGGTTATAGATAATAGGTAGGGGGATGTTTACAGACTACAGGTTATAGATAATAGGTAGGGGGATGTTTACAGACTACAGGTTATAGATAATAGTGAGGGGATGTTTACAGACTACAGGTTATAGATAATAGGTAGGGGGATGTTTACAGACTACAGGTTATAGATAATAGGTAGGGGGATGTTTACAGCTTAGAGGTTATAGATAATAGGTAGGTGGATGTTTACAGACTACAGGTTATAGATAATAGGTATGGGGATGTTTACAGCTTAGAGGTTATAGATAGTAGGTAGGGGGATGTTTACAGCTTAGAGGTTATAGATAATAGGTAGGGGGATGTTTACAGACTACAGGTTATAGATAATAGGTAGGGGGATGTTTACAGACTACAGGTTATAGATAATAGGTAGGGGGATGTTTACAGACTACAGGTTATAGCGAACAGGTAGGGGGATGTTTACAGATGACTGGTTATAGCTAATAGGTAGGGGGATGTTTACAGACTACAGGTTATAGATAATAGGTATGGGGATGTTTACAGCTTAGAGGTTATAGATAATAGGTAGGTGGATGTTTACAGATTACAGGTTATAGATAATAGGTATGGGGATGTTTACAGCTTAGAGGTTATAGATAATAGGTAGGGGATGTTTACAGCTTAGAGGTTATAGATAATAGGTAGGCGGATGTTTACAGACTACAGGTTATAGATAATAGGTAGGGGGATGTTTACAGACTACAGGTTATAGATAATAGGTAGGGGGATGTTTACAGACTACAGGTTATAGCGAACAGGTAGGGGGATGTTTACAGATGACTGGTTATAGCTAATAGGTAGGGGGATGTTTACAGACTACAGGTTATAGATAATAGGTATGGGGATGTTTACAGCTTAGAGGTTATAGATAATAGGTAGGGGGATGTTTACAGATTACAGGTTATAGATAATAGGTATGGGGATGTTTACAGCTTAGAGGTTATAGATAATAGGTAGGGGATGTTTACAGACTACAGGTTATAGATAATAGGTAGGGGGATGTTTACAGACTACAGGTTATAGATAATAGGTAGGGGGATGTTTACAGCTTAGAGGTTATAGATAATAGGTAGGGGGATGTTTACAGACTACAGGTTATAGATAATAGGTATGGGGATGTTTACAGACTACAGGTTATAGCTAATAGGTAGGGGGATGTTTACAGCTTAGAGGTTATAGATAATAGGTAGGGGGATGTTTACAGACTACAGGTTATAGATAATAGGTATGGGGATGTTTACAGACTACAGGTTATAGATAATAGGTAGGGGGATGTTTACAGACTACAGGTTATAGATAATAGGTAGGGGGATGTTTACAGATTAGAGGTTATAGATAATAGGTAGGGGGATGTTTACAGCTTAGAGGTTGTAGATAATAGGTAGGGGGATGTTTACAGACTACAGGTTATAGATAATAGGTATGGGGATGTTTACAGACTACAGGTTATAGATAATAGGTAGGGGGATGTTTACAGACTACAGGTTATAGATAATAGGTAGGGGGATGTTTACAGACTACAGGTTATAGATAATAGGTAGGGGGATGTTTACAGACTACAGGTTATAGATAAAAGGTAGGGGGATGTTTACAGCTTAGAGGTTATAGATAATAGGTAGGGGGATGTTTACAGCTTAGAGGTTATAGATAATAGGTAGGGGGATGTTTACAGACTACAGGTTATAGATAATAGGTAGGGGGATGTTTACAGACTACAGGTTATAGATAATAGGTATGGGGATGTTTACAGACTAAAGGTTATAGATAATAGGTAGGGGGATGTTTACAGACTAAAGGTTATAGATAATAGGTAGGGGGATGTTTACAGACTACAGGTTATAGATAATAGGTAGGGGGATGTTTACAGCTTAGAGGTTATAGATAATAGGTAGGGGGATGTTTACAGACTAGAGGTTATAGATAATAGGTAGGGGGATGTTTACAGACTACAGGTTATAGATAATAGGTAGGGGGATGTTTACAGACTACAGGTTATAGCTAATAGGGAGGGGGATGTTTACAGACTACAGGTTATAGATAATAGGTAGGGGGATGTTTACAGACTACAGGTTATAGCTAATAGGTAGGGGGATGTTTATAGACTACAGGTTATAGCTAATAGGGAGGGGGATGTTTATGGACTTGAGCCTTTACCAGCCCTCTCTAGTCTTTGTCAGCCCTCTCTAGTCTTTGTCAGCCCTCTCTAGTCTTTGTCAGCCCTCTAGTCTTTGTAAGCCCTCTCTAGTCTTTGCCAGCCCTCTCTAGCCTTTGCCAGCCCGCCTCTCATCTTTGCCAGCCCCCTCTACAGTATTTGCCAGCCCTCTCTAGTCTTGGCCAGCCCTCTCTAGTCTTGGCCAGCCATCTCTAGTCTTTGCCAGCCCTCTCTAGTCTTTGCCAGCCCTCTCTAGAGTCTTTGTCAGCCCTCTCTAGTCTTTGCCAGCCCTCTCTAGTCTTTGCCAGCCCTCGCTAGTCTTTGCCAGCACCCTCTAGTCTTTGCCAGCCCTCTCTAGTCTTTGCCAGCCCTCTCTAGAGTCTTTGCCAGCCCTCTCTAGTCTTGGCCAGCCCTCTCTAGTCTTTGCCAGCCCTCTCTAGTCTTTGCCAGCCCTCTCTAGTCTTGGCCAGCCCTCTCTAGTCTTTGCCAGCCTACTTTAGAGTCTTTGCCAGCCCCCTCTAGAGACTTTGCCAGCCCTCTCTAGTCTTTGCCAGCCCTCTCTAGAGTCTTTGTCAGCCCTCTCTAGTCTTTGCCAACCCTCCCTAGTCTTTGCCATCCCTCTCTAATCTTTGCCATCCCTCTCTAGTCTTTGCCAGCCCTCTCTAGTCTTTGCCAGCCCTCTCTAGAGTCTTTGCCAGCCCTCTCTAGTCTTTGCCAGCACCCTCTAGTCTTTGCCAGCCCTCTCTAGTCTTTGCCAGCCCTCTCTAGAGTCTTTGCCAGCCCTCTCTAGTCTTGGCCAGCCCTCTCTAGTCTTTGCCAGCCCTCTCTAGTCTTTGCCAGCCCTCTCTAGTCTTGGCCAGCCCTCTCTAGTCTTTGCCAGCCTACTTTAGAGTCTTTGCCAGCCCCCTCTAGAGACTTTGCCAGCCCTCTCTAGTCTTTGCCAGCCCTCTCTAGAGTCTTTGTCAGCCCTCTCTAGTCTTTGCCAACCCTCCCTAGTCTTTGCCATCCCTCTCTAATCTTTGCCAGCCCTCTCTAGTCTTTGCCAGCCCTCTCTAGTCTTTGCCAGCCCTCTCTAGAGTCTTTGCCAGCCCTCTCTAGTCTTTGTTAGCCCTCTCTAGAGTCTTTGCCAGCACTCTCTAGTCTTTGCCAGCCCTCTCAAGTCTTTGTCAGCCCTCTAGAGTCTTTGCCAGCCCTCTCTAGTCTTTGCCAGCCCTCTCTAGTCTTTGCCAGCCCTCTCTAGTCTTTGCCAGCCCTCTCTAGAGTCTTTGCCAGCCCTCTCTAGTCTTTGTTAGCCCTCTCTAGAGTCTTTGCCAGCACTCTCTAGTCTTTGCCAGCCCTCTCAAGTCTTTGTCAGCCCTCTAGAGTCTTTGCCAGCCCTCTCTAGTCTTTGTCAGCCCTCTAGAGCCTTTGCCAGCCCTCTCTAGTCTTTGCCAGCCCTCGCTAGTCTTTGCCAGCTCCCTCTCTAGTCTTTGACAGCCCTCTCTAGTCTTTGCCAGCCCTGTATAGTCTTTGCCAGCACTCTCTAGGCTTTGCCAGCCCTCTCTAGTCTTTGCCAGCCCCCTCTCTAGTCTTTGCCAGCCCCCTCTCTAGTCTTTGTCAGCCCTCTCTAGGGTCTTTGCCAGCCCTCTCTAGTCTTTGCCATCCCCCTCTCTAGTCTTTGCCAGCCCCCTCTCTAGTCTTTGCCAGCCATCTCTAGGGTCTTTGCCAGCCCTCTCTAGTCTTTGCCAGCCCTCGCTAGTCTTTGCCAGCCCCCTCTCTAGTCTTTGTCAGCCCTCTCTAGGGTCTTTGCCAGCCCTCTCTAGTCTTTGCCAGCCCCCTCTCTAGTCTTTGTCAGCCCTCTCTAGTCTTTGTCAGCCCTCTCCAGGGTGTTTGCCATCCCTCTCGAGTCTTTGTCAGCCCTCTCTAGGGTCTTTGCCATCCCTCTCTAGTCATTGCCAGCCCTCTCTAGTCTTTGTCAGCCCTCTCTAGTCTTTGTCAGCCCCCTCTTTAGTCTTTGTCAGCCCTCTCTAGTCTTTGTCAGCCCTCTGCAGAGTCTTTGCCAGCCCTCTCAAGGGTCTTTGTCAGCCCTCTCTAGTCTTTGTCAGCCCTCTCTAGTCTTTGCCAACCCTCCCTAGTCTTTGCCATCCCTCTCCAATCTTTGCCATCCCTCTCTAGTCTTTGCCAGCCCTCTCTAGTCTTTGCCAGCCCTCTCTAGAGTCTTTGCCAGCCCTCTCTAGTCTTTGTTAGCCCTCTCTAGAGTCTTTGCCAGCACTCTCTAGTCTTTGCCAGCCCTCTCAAGTCTTTGTCAGCCCTCTAGAGTCTTTGCCAGCCCTCTCTAGTCTTTGTCAGCCCTCTAGAGCCTTTGCCAGCCCTCTCTAGTCTTTGCCAGCCCTCTCTAGTATTTGCCATCCCTCTCTAGTCTTTGCCAGCCCCCTCTAGTCTTTGACAGCCCTCTCTAGTCTTTGCCAGCCCTGTATAGTCTTTGCCAGCACTCTCTAGGCTTTGCCAGCCCTCTCTAGTCTTGGCCATCCCCCTCTCTAGTCTTTGCCAGCCCCCTCTCTAGTCTTTGTCAGCCCTCTCTAGGGTCTTTGCCAGCCCTCTCTAGTCTTTGCCATCCCCCTCTCTAGTCTTTGCCAGCCCCCTCTCTAGTCTTTGCCAGCCATCTCTAGGGTCTTTGCCAGCCCTCTCTAGTCTTTGCCAGCCCTCGCTAGTCTTTGCCAGCCCCCTCTCTAGTCTTTGTCAGCCCTCTCTAGTCTTTGTCAGCCCTGTCCAGGGTGTTTGCCATCCCTCTCGAGTCTTTGTCAGCCCTCTCTAGTCTTTGTCAGCCCTCTCTAGTCTTTGTCAGCCCTCTAGTCTTTGTAAGCCCTCTCTAGTCTTTGCCAGCCCTCTCTAGCCTTTGCCAGCCCTCTCTAGTCTTTGTCAGCCCGCCTCTCATCTTTGCCAGCCCCCTCTACAGTATTTGCCAGCCCTCTCTAGTCTTGGCCAGCCCTCTCTAGTCTTTGCCAGCCCTCTCTAGTCTTTGCCAGCCCTCTCTAGTCTTGGCCAGCCATCTCTAGTCTTTGCCAGCCCTCTCTAGTCTTTGCCAGCCCTCTCTAGAGTCTTTGTCAGCCCTCTCTAGTCTTTGCCAGCCCTCTCTAGTCTTTGCCAGCCCTCTCTAGTCTTTGCCAGCACCCTCTAGTCTTTGCCAGCCCTCTCTAGTCTTTGCCAGCCCTCTCTAGAGTCTTTGCCAGCCCTCTCTAGTCTTGGCCAGCCCTCTCTAGTCTTTGCCAGCCCTCTCTAGTCTTTGCCAGCCCTCTACAGTATTTGCCAGCCCTCTCTAGTCTTGGCCAGCCCTCTCTAGTCTTTGCCAGCCTACTTTAGAGTCTTTGCCAGCCCCCTCTAGAGACTTTGCCAGCCCTCTCTAGTCTTTGCCAGCCCTCTCTAGTCTTTGTCAGCCCTCTCTAGTCTTTGCCAACCCTCCCTAGTCTTTGCCATCCCTCTCTAATCTTTGCCATCCCTCTCTAGTCTTTGCCAGCCCTCTCTAGTCTTTGCCAGCCCTCTCTAGAGTCTTTGCCAGCCCTCTCTAGTCTTTGTTAGCCCTCTCTAGAGTCTTTGCCAGCACTCTCTAGTCTTTGCCAGCCCTCTCAAGTCTTTGTCAGCCCTCTAGAGTCTTTGCCAGCCCTCTCTAGTCTTTGTCAGCCCTCTAGAGCCTTTGCCAGCCCTCTCTAGTCTTTGCCAGCCCTCGCTAGTCTTTGCCAGCCCCCTCTCTAGTCTTTGACAGCCCTCTCTAGTCTTTGCCAGCCCTGTATAGTCTTTGCCAGCACTCTCTAGGCTTTGCCAGCCCTCTCTAGTCTTTGCCATCCGCCTCTCTAGTCTTTGCCAGCCCCCTCTCTAGTCTTTGTCAGCCCTCTCTAGGGTCTTTGCCAGCCCTCTCTAGTCTTTGCCATCCCCCTCTCTAGTCTTTGCCAGCCCCCTCTCTAGTCTTTGCCAGCCATCTCTAGGGTCTTTGCCAGCCCTCTCTAGTCTTTGCCAGCCCTCGCTAGTCTTTGCCAGCCCCCTCTCTAGTCTTTGTCAGCCCTCTCTAGGGTCTTTGCCAGCCCTCTCTAGTCTTTGCCAGCCCCCTCTCTAGTCTTTGTCAGCCCTCTCTAGTCTTTGTCAGCCCTCTCCAGGGTGTTTGCCATCCCTCTCGAGTCTTTGTCAGCCCTCTCTAGGGTCTTTGCCATCCCTCTCTAGTCATTGCCAGCCCTCTCTAGTCTTTGTCAGCCCTCTCTAGTCTTTGTCAGCCCCCTCTCTAGTCTTTGTCAGCCCTCTCTAGTCTTTGTCAGCCCTCTCCAGAGTCTTTGCCAGCCCTCTCAAGGGTCTTTGTCAGCCCTCTCTAGTCTTTGTCAGCCCTCTCTAGTCTTTTTCAGCCCTCTCTAGTCTTTGTCAGCCCTCTCTAGTCTTTGCCAGCCCTCTCTAGTCTTTGCCAGCCCTCTCTAGTCTTTGTCAGCCCTCTCTAGTCTTTGTCAGCCCTCTAGTCTTTGTAAGCCCTCTCTAGTCTTTGCCAGCCCTCTCTAGCCTTTGCCAGCCCTCTCTAGTCTTTGTCAGCCCGCCTCTCATCTTTGCCAGCCCCCTCTCTAGTCTTTGCCAGCCCTCTCTAGTCTTGGCCAGCACTCTCTAGTCTTTGCCAGCCTACTTTAGAGTCTTTGTCAGCCCTCTCTAGTCTTTGCCAACCCTCCCTAGTCTTTGCCATCCCTCTCTAATCTTTGCCATCCCTCTCTAGTCTTTGCCAGCCCTCTCTAGTCTTTGCCAGCCCTCTCTAGAGTCTTTGCCAGCCCTCTCTAGTCTTTGTTAGCCCTCTCTAGAGTCTTTGCCAGCACTCTCTAGTCTTTGCCAGCCCTCTCAAGTCTTTGTCAGCCCTCTAGAGTCTTTGCCAGCCCTCTCTAGTCTTTGTCAGCCCTCTAGAGCCTTTGCCAGCCCTCTAGAGTCTTTGCCAGCCCTCTCTAGTATTTGCCATCCCTCTCTAGTCTTTGCCAGCCCCCTCTAGTCTTTGACAGCCCTCTCTAGTCTTTGCCAGCCCTGTATAGTCTTTGCCAGCCCTCTCTAGGGTCTTTGCCAGCCCTCTCTAGTCTTTGCCATCCCCCTCTCTAGTCTTTGCCAGCCCCCTCTCTAGTCTTTGCCAGCCATCTCTAGGGTCTTTGCCAGCCCTCTCTAGTCTTTGCCAGCCCTCGCTAGTCTTTGCCAGCCCCCTCTCTAGTCTTTGTCAGCCCTCTCTAGGGTCTTTGCCAGCCCTCTCTAGTCTTTGCCAGCCCCCTCTCTAGTCTTTGTCAGCCCTCTCTAGTCTTTGTCAGCCCTCTCCAGTGTGTTTGCCATCCCTCTCGAGTCTTTGTCAGCCCCCTCTAGGGTCTTTGCCATCCCTCTCTAGTCATTGCCAGCCCTCTCTAGTCTTTGTCAGCCCTCTCTAGTCTTTGTCAGCCCCCTCTCTAGTCTTTGTCAGCCCTCTCTAGTCTTTGTCAGCCCTCTCCAGAGTCTTTGCCAGCCCTCTCAAGGGTCTTTGTCAGCCCTCTCTAGTCTTTGTCAGCCCTCTCTAGTCTTTTTCAGCCCTCTCTAGTCTTTGTCAGCCCTCTCTAGTCTTTGCCAGCCCTCTCTAGTCTTTGCCAGCCCTCTCTAGTCTTAGCCAGCCCTCTCTTGTCTTTGCCAGCCCTGTCTAGTCTTTGCCAGCCCTCTCTAGGCTTTGCCAGCCCTCTCTAGTCTTTGCCATCCCCCTCTCTAGTCTTTGCCAGCCCCCTCTCTAGTCTTTGCCAGCCCCCTCTCTAGTCTTTGTCAGCCCTCTCTAGTCTTTGCCAGCCCTCTCTAGTTTTTGCCAGCCCTCGCTAGTCTTTGCCAGCCCCCTCTCTAGTCTTTGTCAGCCCTCTCTAGGGTCTTTGCCAGCCCTCTCTAGTCTTTGCCAGCCCCCTCTCTAGTCTTTGTCAGCCCTCTCTAGTCTTTGTCAGCCCTCTCCAGGGTGTTTGCCATCCCTCTCGAGTCATTGTAAGCCCTCTCTAGGGTCTTTGCCATCCCTCTCTAGTCTTTGCCAGCCCTCTATAGTCTTTGTCAGCCCTCTCTAGTCTTTGTCAGCCCTCTCCAGAGTCTTTGCCTGCCCTCTCTAGGGTCTTTGCCAGCCCTCTCTAGTCTTTGTCAGCCCTCTCTAGTCTTTTTCAGCCCTCTCTAGTCTTTGCCAGCCCTCTCTAGTCTTTGCCAGCCCTCTCTAGTCTTTGCCAGCCCTCTCAAGAGTCTTTGCCAGCCCCCTCTAGTCTTTGCCAGCCCTCTCTAGTATTTGCAATCCCTCTCTAGTCTTTGCCAGCCCCCTCTAGTCTTTGCCAGCCCTCTCTAGTCTTTGCCAGCCGTGTCTAGTCTTTGCCAGCCCTCTCTAGGCTTTGCCAGCCCTCTCGATTCTTTGTCAGCCCTCTCTAGTCTTCGTCAAGCCCTCTCTAGTTTTGTCAGCCCTATAGAGCATTTTCCAGCCCTCTCTAGTCTTTGCCAGCCCGCTCTAGTCTTTGCCAGCCCCCTCTAGTCTTTGCCAGCCCCCTCTAGTATTTGCCATCCCTCTCTAGTCTTTGCCAGCCCTCTCTAGTCTTTGCCAGCCCTCTCTAGTCTTTGCCAGCCCTCTCTAGTCTTTGCCAGCCGTGTCTAGTCTTTGCCAGCCCTCTCTAGGCTTTGCCAGCCCTCTCGAGACTTTGTCAGCCCTCTCTAGTCTTCGTCAAGCCCTCTCTAGTCTTTGTCAGCCCTATAGACCATTTTCCAGCCCTCTCTAGTCTTTGCCAGCCGTGTCTAGTCTTTGCCAGCCCTCTCTAGGCTTTGCCAGCCCTCTCGAGTCTTTGTCAGCCCTCTCTAGTCTTCGCCAAGCCCTCTCTAGTCTTTGTCAGCCCTATAGAGCATTTTCCAGCCCTCTCTAGTCTTTGCCAGCCCTCTCTAGTCTTTGTCAGCCCTCTCTAGTCTTTGCCAGCCCTCTCTAGTCTTTGCCAGCCCTCTCTAGTCTTTGCCAGCCCTCTTTAGTATTTGCCATCCCTCTCGAGTCTTTGTCAGCCCTCTCTAGGGTCTTTGCCATCCCTCTCCAGTCATTGCCAGCCCTCTCTAGTCTTTGTCAGCCCTCTCTAGTCTTTGTCAGCCCCCTCTCTAGTCTTTGTCAGCCCCTCTCTAGTCTTTGTCAGCCCTCTCTAGTCTTTGTCAGCCCTCTCCAGAGTCTTTGCCAGCCCTCTCAAGGGTCTTTGTCAGCCCTCTCTAGTCTTTGTCAGCCCTCTCTAGTCTTTTTCAGCCCTCTCTAGTCTTTGTCAGCCCTCTCTAGTTTTGCCAGCCCTCTCTAGTCTTTGCCAGCCCTCTCTAGTCTTTGTCAGCCCTCTAGAGTCTTTGTCAGCCCTCTAGAGCCTTTTCCAGCCCTCTCTAGTCTTTGCCAGCCCTCTCTAGTCTTTGCCAGCCCTCTCTAGTCTTTGTCAGCCCTCTCTAGTTTTGCCAGCCCTCTCTAGTCTTTGCCAGCCCTCTCTAGTCTTTGTCAGCCCTCTAGAGTCTTTGCCAGCCCTCTCTAGGCTTTGCCAGCCCTCTCGAGTCTTTGTCAGCCCTCTCTAGTCTTCGCCAAGCCTTCTCTAGTCTTTGTCAGCCCTATAGAGCATTTTCCAGCCCTCTCTAGTCTTTGCCAGCCCTCTCTAGTCTTTGTCAGCCCTCTCTAGTCTTTGCCAGCCCTCTCTAGTCTTTGCCAGCCCTCTCTAGTCTTTGCCAGCCCTCTTTAGTATTTGCCATCCCTCTCGAGTCTTTGTCAGCCCTCTCTAGGGTCTTTGCCATCCCTCTCCAGTCATTGCCAGCCCTCTCTAGTCTTTGTCAGCCCTCTCTAGTCTTTGTCAGCCCCCTCTCTAGTCTTTGTCAGCCCCCTCTCTAGTCTTTGTCAGCCCTCTCTAGTCTTTGTCAGCCCTCTCCAGAGTCTTTGCCAGCCCTCTCAAGGGTCTTTGTCAGCCCTCTCTAGTCTTTGTCAGCCCTCTCTAGTCTTTGTCAGCCCTCTCTAGTTTTGCCAGCCCTCTCTAGTCTTTGCCAGCCCTCTCTAGTCTTTGTCAGCCCTCTAGAGTCTTTGTCAGCCCTCTAGAGCCTTTTCCAGCCCTCTCTAGTCTTTGCCAGCCCTCTCTAGTCTTTGCCAGCCCTCTCTAGTCTTTGCCAGCCCTCTCTAGTCTTTGCCAGCCCCCTCTAGTCTTTGCCAGCCCTCTTTCTTCTTTGCCAAACCTCTCTAGTCTTTGCCAGCCCTCTCTAGTCTGTGCCAGCCCTCTCTAGTCTTTGCCAGCCCTCTCTAGTCTTTGCCAGCCCTCTCTAGTCTTTGTCAGCCCTCTCTAGAGTCTTTGCCAACCCTCTCTATTCTGTCTTGAACATGGATAACCAGTCTTGACTGATACTTCCTTCTCCTGCTGGACCAATATATTGCTGGGACTAGTATACCATTTGGTGTGCAGCCATTGTTTTTTCAGTATCACTAATATCTGTACCAAGAGACACCACGAAACTGACTTCCTATTTCCCAGAAAAGACATCAACCTTTCAGAGGAACCATATTGTAATATGCGGTGATATAACTCCCCCAAGCTTGGGATGGCTTGTCTACTGTTCCTTTATGCCTGGCAGCATTGGAAATCATACTTTTGGAGATCTGTTCTCTTCCGATTAGCATTTCTAGTCTCTGATGCCATCTGTGCACTATAGGAAGGGAATAGGGTTCCATTTTGGGACAGAAACTCAAGCCTCAAAGATGGGTCTGTGCAGAAACTCAAGCCTCAAAGATGGGTCTGTGCAGAAACTCAAGCCTCAAAGATGGGTCTGTGAGGTGACGTCTCCACTGGTTGGTTTTATCTGGTTGGTTTTATCTGGTTGGTATTATCTGGTTGGTTTTATCTGGTTGGTTTTATCTGGTTGGTTTTATCTGGTTGGTTTTATCTGGTTGGTTTTATCTGGTTACATTTACATTTAAGTCATTTAGCAGACGCTCTTATCCAGAGCGACTTACAAATTGGTGAATTCACCTTCTGACATCCAGTGGAACAGCCACTTTACAATAGTGCATCTAAATCATTAAGGGGGGGGGTGAGAAGGATTACTTATCCTATCCTAGGTATTCCTTGAAGAGGTGGGGTTTCAGGTGTCTCCGGAAGGTGGTGATTGACTCCGCTGTCCTGGCGTCGTGAGGGAGTTTGTTCCACCATTGGGGGGCCAGAGCAGCGAACAGTTTTGACTGGGCTGAGCGGGAACTGTACTTCCTCAATGGTAGGGAGGCGAGCAGGCCAGAGGTGGATGAACGCTGTGCCCTTGTTTGGGTGTAGGGCCTGATCAGAGCCTGGAGGTACTGCGGTGCCGTTCCCCTCACAGCTCCGTAGGTTGGTTTTATCTGGTTGGTTTTATCTGGTTGGTATTATCTGGTTGGTTTTATCTGGTTGGTATTATCTGGTTGGTTTTATCTGGTTGGTTTTATCTGGTTGGTATTATCTGGTTGGTTTTATCTGGTTGGTTTGATCTAGTTGGTATTATCTGGTTGGTTTTATCTGGTTGGTTTTATCTGGTTGGTTTTATCTGGTTGGTATTATCTGGTTGGTATTATCTGGTTGGTTTTATCTGGTTGGTTTTATCAAGTTGGTATTATCTGGTTGGTTTTATCTGGTTGGTATTATTTGGTTGGTATTATCTGGTTGGTTTTATCTGGTTGGCTTTATCTAGTTGGTATTATCTGGTTGGTTTTATCTGTTTGGTATTATTTGGTTGGTATTATCTGGTTGGTATTATCTGGTTGGTTTTATCTGGTTGGTTTTATCTGGTTGGTATTATCTGGTTGGTATTATCTGGTTGGTTTTATCTGGTTGGTATTATCTGGTTGGTATTATCTGGTTGGTATTATCTGGTTGGTTTTATCTGGTTGGTTTTATCTGGTTGGTATTATCTGGTTGGTTTTATCTGGTTGGTTTTATCTGGTTGGTATTATCTGGTTGGTTTTATCTGGTTGGTATTATCTGGTTGGTTTTATCTGGTTGGTATTATCTGGTTGGGTTTATCTGGTTGGTTTTATCTGGTAGGTATTATCTGGTAGGTATTATCTGGTTGGTTTTATCTGGTTGGTATTATCTGGTTGGTATTATCTGGTTGGTATTATCTGGTTGGTATTATCTGGTTGGTTTTATCTGGTTGGTATTATCTGGTTGGTTTTATCTGGTTGGTTTTATCTGGTTGGTATTATCTGGTTGGTTTTATCTGGTTGGTTTTATCTGGTTGGTATTATCTGGTTGGTTTTATCTGGTTGGTATTATCTGGTTGGTATTATCTGGTTGGTATTATCTGGTTGGTTTTATCTGGTTGGTTTTATCTGGTTGGTATTATCTGGTTGGTATTATCTGGTTGGTTTTATCTGTTTGGTATTATCTGGTTGGTATTATCTGGTTGGTTTTATCTGGTTGGTTTTATCTGGTTGGTATTATCTGGTTGGTTTTATCTGGTTGGTTTTATCTGGTTGGTATTATCTGGTTGGTTTTATCTGGTTGGTATTATCTGGTTGGTATTATCTGGTTGGGTTTTATCTGGTAGGTATTATCTGGTAGGTATTATCTGGTTGGTTTTATCTGGTTGGTTTTATCTGGTTGGTATTATCTGGTTGGTATTATCTGGTTGGTATTATCTGGTTGGTTTTATCTGGTTGGTATTATCTGGTTGGTTTTATCTGGTTGGTTTTATCTGGTTGGTTTTATCTGGTTGGTATTATCTGGTTGGTTTTATCTGGTTGGTATTATCTGGTTGGTTTTATCTGGTTGGTTTTATCTGGTTGGTATTATCTGGTTGGTATTATCTGGTTGGTTTTATCTGGTTGGTATTATCTGGTTGGTATTATCTGGTTGGTTTTATCTGGTTGGTTTTATCTGGTTGGTATTATCTGGTTGGTATTATCTGGTTGGTATTATCTGGTTGGTTTTATCTTGTTGGTATTATCTGGTTGGTTTTATCTGGTTGGTTTTATCTGGTTGGTTATATCTGGTTGGTTATATCTGGTTGGTATTATCTGGTTGGTTTGATCTGGTTGGTTTGATCTGGTTGGTTTGATCTGGTTGGTATTATCTGGTTGGTTTTATCTGGTTGGTATTATCTGGTTGGTTTTATCTGGTTGGTATTATTTGGTTGGTATTATCTGGTTGGTTTTATCTGGTTGGCTTTATCTGGTTGGTATTATCTGGTTGGTTTTATCTGGTTGGTATTATTTGGTTGGTATTATCTGGTTGGTATTATCTGGTTGGTTTTATCTGGTTGGTTTTATCTGGTTGGTATTATCTGGTTGGTTTTATCTGGTTGGTATTATCTGGTTGGTATTATCTGGTTGGTATTATCTGGTTGGTTTTATCTGGTTGGTTTGATCTGGTTGGTATTATCTGGTTGGTTTTATCTGGTTGGTTTTATCTGGTTGGTTTTATCTGGTTGGTATTATCTGGTTGGTTTTATCTGGTTGGTATTATCTGACAGCTGGAGCGTGTGTCAGAAAACACATCATCTGGTCTCAGTTATTAGTGTGTGTGGGTATGTAGATGTGTGGAATATTAATGAATGATCATTTACTTTTTGGGGAGGGGGGGGTTGGGGGTGTACATGTGCACCATTGTGAATGATTTTGTTCACATGTCTAGACGAGGAGTGTGTTTGTCTGCACATACTGGATAAAGTGTCAGAGAGTGCCGTGTGTGTGTGTGTGTGTGTGTGTGTGTCTGTGTCTGTGTGTCTGTGTCTGTGTCTGTGTCTGTGTGTGTGTGTGTGTTGTGTGGTGTGTGTGTGTGTGTGTGTGTGTGTGTGTGTGTGTGTGTGTGTGTGTGTGTCTGTGTCTGTGTCTGTGTCTGTGTGTGAGAGAGAGAGAGAGAGAGTTAGTCGTGCACAGGTCAGCAGTTTGTTCAGCCGCCTGCAATTTGCTAATAATCCATCTGCAACCGTCCAACGAGATGTGATGAAGTGTCAATCTGAGTGTAAAGTGTAAGCCACCTGATAAAGAGGTTACCTTTACAGACGGTCCCTAACTACACACTCACATTCTCTCTAGATGCTGATAAAGAGGGTACCTTTACAGACGGTCCCTAACTACACATTCACATTCTCTCTAGATGCTGATAAAGAGGGTACCTTTACAGACGGTCCCTAACTACACATTCACATTCTCTCTAGATGCTGATAAAGAGGTTACCTTTACAGACTGTCCCTAACTACACATTCACATTCTCTCTAGATGCTGATAAAGAGGGTACCTTTACAGACGGTCCCTAACTACACATTCACATTCTCTCTAGATGCTGAAATAATTAAATCATATTTCTCCACTTTTGTTCCCCAATCAAAATGTGCATATGGTGTATCATTTCACTGCAATAAATGCTTAATTCTGCACGAGTTAATATTAAGGCTATGTGAGAGGTTATAGACCTAGCGTCCAGGTGGCAGTTTTCTTTTAACCCATCTGAACAGTAGGCTACAATTCCCTTGACGTGCCACAAGGCCTATTTGAAGTGACTGTTTAATTTGTATAGCGCGCCTCACAATCATCACGCATAACATAGCCGGCACTGCTATCATTCTCTTTTACCAACGACACCTAATCTTTCCTAAACGTTACTTTTATGTCCCTCTTTTCTCTTCATTTTTCAACTCTCCGTTTTGCAGCTTCTCTCTTATTGACGTATTAAAAGGGTAATGGAAACGCCAGCTAACTGCAAACGGTAAAACGCTGTGTTAGCATTGTTGCGTCAGTGGCAGGAGAGAACATCTTGGAACTCCGCAATTAAATTGGCATTGTTGCGTCAGTGGCAGGAGAGAACATCTTGGAACTCCGCAATTCAATTGGCATTGTTGCGTCAGTGGCAGGAGAGAACATCTTGGAACTCCGCAATAAAATGGCTGAATTTACCGAGTAGTTTCACCGAGTCCGAGAATGAGTTTATTACAGAGAATGAAATCATGTAGGTTATGGAGCCAAACAAACCTACTGAGCCAATCGTTGCCCCAAGATCAAAGAGTTTATTCTCGTAGGAGTAATAACCGGCTGAAATACCTCAGCAAGATGGTCGGAGTAGTCAAACACAAACTGGTGTGAGTGGGGATGTTGCCAGATAATGGCTAGAGAGTATATAAGTTTGTGTTGTGGAGAGATGGTGGGTATACAGCACAAACTCCCAGCGGATGGTTCAGTGGTTCCTGTCTGTCTGTCTGGATGGTGATGTATTACACCCAGTCAGAGGTTCCTGTCTGTCTGGATGGTGATGTATTACACCCAGTCAGAGGTTCCTGTCTGTCTGTCTGGATGGTGATGTATTACACCCAGTCAGAGGTTCCTGTCTGTCTGTCTGGATGGTGATGTATTACACCCAGTCAGAGGTTCCTGTCTGTCTGTCTGGATGGTGATGTATTACACCCAGTCAGAGGTTCCTGTCTGTCTGGATGGTGATGTATTACACCCAGTCAGAGGTTCCTGTCTGTCTGGATGGTGATGTATTACACCCAGTCAGAGGTTCCTGTCAGTCTGGATGGTGATGTATTACACCCAGTCAGAGGTTCCTGTCTGTCTGGATGGTGATGTATTACACCCAGTCAGAGGTTCCTGTCTGTCTGTCTGGATGGTGATGTATTACACCCAGTCAGAGGTTCCTGTCTGTCTGGATGGTGATGTATTACACCCAGTCAGAGGTTCCTGTCTGTCTGTCTGGATGGTGATGTATTACACCCAGTCAGAGGTTCCTGTCTGTCTGGATGGTGATGTATTACACCCAGTCAGAGGTTCCTGTCTGTCTGGATGGTGATGTATTACACCCAGTCAGAGGTTCCTGTCTGTCTGGATGGTGATGTATTACACCCAGTCAGAGGTTCCTGTCTGTCTGGATGGTGATGTATTACACCCAGTCAGAGGTTCCTGTCTGTCTGGATGGTGATGTATTACACCCAGTCAGAGGTTCCTGTCTGTCTGTCTGGATGGTGATGTATTACACCCAGTCAGAGGTTCCTGTCTGTCTGTCTGGATGGTGATGTATTACACCCAGTCAGAGGTTCCTGTCTGTCTGTCTGGATGGTGATGTATTACACCCAGTCAGAGGTTCCTGTCTGTCTGGTTGGTGATGTATTACACCCAGTCAGAGGTTCCTGTCTGTCTGGATGGTGATGTATTACACCCAGTCAGATGTTCCTGTCTGTCTGGATGGTGATGTATTACACCCAGTCAGAGGTTCCTGTCTGTCTGGATGGTGATGTATTACACCCAGTCAGAGGTTCCTGTCTGTCTGGATGGATGGTGATGTATTACACCCAGTCAGAGGTTCCTGTCTGTCTGGATGGATGGTGATGTATTACACCCAGTCAGAGGTTCCTGTCTGTCTGGATGGATGGTGATGACCGGAGTTCAAATCGCAGACTGGGTCATGATTAATTTTAATTCTAAATGTAAAATTAGGCGGCAAGCGGAGGACTTCAACGTAGGTTTATGACTCCTTTCCATTCGGGGAAAACTCCCGATTGTCTGCAGATCCTGCTAGCGTGCGCTGGCACGTGGAGCCGATGGTAAGCTTACCCAATTCATACAGCCTGGCGGTGATATACAGTTCATGTTTTGAATTACTACTTGTTGTTATCTCCCTTGTCCGCACCTAACCTCACTCTCTGCAAGTTACTCTCCTGGTGAAAACTCAATACCACAAACAATTTGTTGATTCCTGCAAGGGACGACTGGTGTCAGTCATTACTATGGCGATTTAAAATGGCGCTGGCCAGAAATTGCACAAGAATGCTACATTTATGGATTTTGTTTTTTTTAAACGGATGTTTACTTTTTGTTTAATGGTTTCATGTCCTCAATAATCCCATGTATAACCCGCTATAACCCATCATAAGCCTCATACTAACATACTCACAGCAGTGCAGCAGTCCCTTCAGGATTCATATTTGTTTTGGGGGGGGGGAATCAACAATTCCCCGACATATTACGCGACGTCTTGCACATGTTTTAGATGCACTATTGTAAAGTGGCTGTTCCACTGGATGTCAGAAGGTGAATTCACCAATTTGTAAGTCGCTCTGGATAAGAGCGTCTGCTAAATGACTTAAATGTAAATGTTAAAAAAGATTGCAAAATCCAGGTTTTTTTATTTCACCTTTATTTAACCAGGTAGACCAGATCACCTTTATTTAACCAGGGTAGACCAGATCACCTTTATTTAAACCAGGGTAGACCAGATCACCTTTATTTAACCAGGGTAGACCAGATCACCTTTATTTAACCAGGGAGACCAGATCACCTTTATTTAACCAGGTAGACCAGATCACCTTTATTTAACCAGGTAGACCAGATCACCTTTATTTAACCAGGTAGACCAGATCACCTTTATTTAACCAGGTAGGCCAGATCACCTTTATTTAACCAGGTAGACCAGATCACCTTTATTTAACCAGGTAGGCCAGATCACCTTTATTTAACCAGGTAGGCCAGATCACCTTTATTTAACCAGGTAGACCAGATCACCTTTATTTAACCAGGTAGACCAGATCACCTTTATTTAACCAGGTAGGCCAGATCACCTTTATTTAACCAGGTAGGCCAGTTGAGAACAAGTTCTCATTTACAATCGCGACCTGGCCAAGATAAAGCAAAGTGTCACGCCCTGGTCTATATTTATTATGTTATCTTCATTTATTGGGTCAGGCCAGGGTGTGACATGGGTTTATTTGTAGTGTGTTTCGTCTTGGGGTTGTGTGGGGTGTATAGATTAGTCTATGGCTGCCTGAGGCGGTTCTCAATCAGAGTCAGGTGATTATCGTTGTCTCTGATTGGGAACCATATTTAGGTAGCCTGGGTTTCACTGTGTGTTTGTGGGTGATTGTTCCTGTCTCTGTGTTTGTTGCACCAGTCAGGGCTGTTTCGGTTTTCGACGTTTGTTGTTTTGTATTGTTCGTGTTTTCTTCATCATTAAAGATGTATCTAACGAACCACGCTGCATTTTGGTCCGATCCTTGTTCCACCTCTTCGTCAGAGGAGGAGTTAGAGGAAACCCGTTACACAAAGCAGTTCGACACAAACAACAACACAGAGTTACACATGGAGTAAAACAAACATACAGTCAATAATACAGTAGAAAAACAAGTCTATATACGATGTGAGCAAATGAGGTGAGATAAGGGAGGTAAAGGCAAAAAAAGGCCATGGTGGCAAAGTAAATACAATATAGCAAGTAAAACACTGGAATGGTAGATTTGCAGTAGAAGAATGTGCAAAGTAGAGATATAAATAATGGGGTGCAGAGGAGCAAAATAACTATATGCACTGTGTTCCCCAACAACTTCCTGTCTACCATGTGTATCCCGTACATAGGACTGTTACAACTTCCTGTCTACCATGTGTATCCCGTACATAGGACTAATACATCCCCCTCCGGCGCCATCTTCCTGCAACAACTTCCTGTCTACCATGTGTATCCCGTACATAGGACTGTTACAACTTCCTGTCTACCATGTGTATCCCGTACATAGGACTAATACATCCCCCTCCGGCGCCATCTTCCTGCAACAACTTCCTGTCTACCATGTGTATCCCGTACATAGGACTGTTACAACTTCCTGTCTACCATGTATATCCCGTACATAGGACTAATACATCCCCCTCCGGCGCCATCTTCCTGCAACAACTTCCTGTCTACCAAGTGTATCCCGTACATAGGACTGTTACAACTTCCTGTCTACCATGTGTATCCCGTACATAGGACTAATACAACTTGAAACTGAATTGATTGATAGAGAACAGGCAGCACTAAAGGCTCTGGTCACATCCCCAATGGTACCATATTACCTCTATAGTGCCCTATAAAGCATCTGGTCCAAAGTAGTGCTCTATGTAGGGAATAAGGAGCCATTTGGGACTATGGGGGCCGTTTATGATGAGTGTTTCAGTTAGGACAAACCATTTGCCTCAAGTTGTAATTTTCCCTTTGATATCTAGCTAACGCTGGATGTCTTTGGCTCGGCTACTAGAACATTTTCATTGCTTTGGAGTCGGACCTAAAGTACCAGTCAAAAGGTTTGGACACAGCTTCTCATTCAATACTTTTACTATTTTCTACATTTGTAGAATAATAGTGAAGACATCAAAACTATGAAATAACACAAACGGAATCATGTAGTAACCAGAAAAGTGTTAAACAAATCAAAATATATTTTATATTTGAGATTCTTTGAAGAAGCCACCCTTTGTCTTGATGACAGTCTTTGTACACTCTTGGCATTCTGTCAACCAGCTTCATCTGGAATGCTTTTCCAACAGTCTTGAAGGAGTTACCATATTGTGCTGAGCACTTGTTGGCTGCTTTTCCTTCACTCTGCGGTCCGACTCATCCCAAACCATCAAATTGGGTTGAGGTCGGCTGATTGTGGAGACCAGGTCATCTGATGCAGAACTCCATCACTCTCCTTCTTGGTCTGTACTCTAGTGAGTGGGTGTTATATTGTATTATAACTGGGGTTTATTGAGGACATGGGCTGTGCTCTAGTGAGTGGGTGTTATATTGTATTATACAGTGCCTTGCGAAAGTATTCGGCCCCCTTGAACTTTGCGACCTTTTGCCACATTTCAGGCTTCAAACATAAAGATATAAAACTGTATTTTTTTGTGAAGAATCAACAACAAGTGGGACACAATCATGAAGTGGAACGACATTTATTGGATATTTCAAACTTTTTTAACAAATCAAAAACTGAAAAATTGGGCGTGCAAAATTATTCAGCCCCTTTACTTTCAGTGCAGCAAACTCTCTCCAGAAGTTCAGTGAGGATCTCTGAATGATCCAATGTTGACCTAAATGACTAATGATGATAAATACAATCCACCTGTGTGTAATCAAGTCTCCGTATAAATGCACCTGCACTGTGATAGTCTCAGAGGTCCGTTAAAAGCACAGAGAGCATCATGAAGAACAAGGAACACACCAGGCAGGTCCGAGATACTGTAGTGAAGAAGTTTAAAGCCGGATTTGGATACAAAAAGATTTCCCAAGCCTTAAACATCCCAAGGAGCACTGTGCAAGTCATAATATTGAAATGGAAGGAGTATCAGACCACTGCAAATCTACCAAGACCTGGCCGCCCTCTAAACTTTCAGCTCATACAAGGAGAAGACTGATCAGAGATGCAGCCAAGAGGCCCATGATCACGCTGGATGAACTGCAGAGATCTACAGCTGAGATGGGAGACTCTGTCCATAGGACAACAATCAGTCGTATATTGTACAAATCTGGCCTTTATGGAAGAGTGACAAGAAGAAAGCCATTTCTTAAAGATATCCATAAAAAGTGTCGTTTAAAGTTTGCCACAAGCCACGTGGGAGACACACCAAACGTGGAAGAAGGTGCTCTGGTCAGATGAAACCAAAATTGAACTTTTTGGCAACAATGCAAAACGTTATGTTTGGCTTAAAAGCAAAACAGCTCATCACTCTGAACACACCATCCCCACTGTCAAACATGGTGGTGGCAGCATCATGGTTTGGGCCTGCTTTTCTTCAGCAGGGACAGGGAAGATGGTTAAAATTGATGGGAAGATGGATGGAGCCAAATACAGGACCATTCTGGAAGAAAACCTGATGGAGTCTGCAAAAGACCTGAGACTGGGACGGAGATTTGTCTTCCAACAAGACAATGATCCAAAACATAAAGCAAAATCTACAATGGAATGGTTCAGAAATAAACATATCCAGGTGTTAGAATGGCCAAGTCAAAGTCCAGACCTGAATCCAATTGAGAATCTGTGGAAAGAACTGAAATCTGCTGTTCACAAATGCTCTCCATCCAACCTCACTGAGCTCGAGCTGTTTTGCAAGGAGGAATGGGGAAAAATTTCAGTCTCTCGATGTGCAAAACTGATAGAGACATACCCCAAGCGACTTACAGCTGTAATCACTGGACAGGACAGCGGAGTCAATCACCACCTTCCGGAGACACCTGAAACCCCACCTCTTCAAGGAATACCTAGGATAGGATAAAGCAATCCTTCTCAACCCCCCTTAAATGATTTAGATGCACTATTGTAAAGTGGCTGTTCCACTGATGTCAGAAGGTGAATTCACCAATTTGTAAGTCGCTCTGGATAAGAGCGTCTGCTAAATGACTTAAATGTAAATGTAAATGTAAATCGCAGCAAAACCTGGCGCTACAAAGTATTAACTTAAGGGGGCTGAGTAATTTTGCACGCCCAATTTTTCATTTTTTGATTTGTTAAAAAAGATTGAAATATCCAATAAATGTCGTTCCACTTCATGATTGTGTCCCACTTGTTGTTGATTCTTCACAAAAAATACAGTTTTATATCTTTATGTTTGAAGCCTGAAATGTGGCAAAAGGTCGCAAAGTTCAAGGGGGCCGAATACTTTCGCAAGGCACTGTAACTGGGGTTATTGAGGACATGGGCTGTGCTCTAGTGAGTGGGTGTTATAATCCATAGGGTGAGATCTGAAATGGGCTTCCAGTGGACTCTTTGGACTCCTCTCTGTTCCACTCACACCATGGACTGGAGAAGGGAGAGGATGGAGAAAGAGAGAGAGAGAGAGAGAGAGGAGAGAGAGGTAAGGGAGGAGAAAGAGAGAGAGAGGAGAAAGAGAGGAGAGAGAGAGGAGAGAGAGGTAAGGGAGGAGAAAGAGAGAGAGGAGAAAGAGTGGAGAGAGAGGTAAGGGAGGAGAAAGAGTGGAGATAGAGGTAAGGGAGGAGAAAGAGAGAGAGGAGAAAGAGAGGAGAGAGAGGTAAGGGAGGAGAAAGAGAGAGAGGAGAAAGAGTGGAGAAAGAGAGAGAGGAGAAAGAGTGGAGAGAGAGGTAAGGGAGGAGAAAGAGAGGGGAGAGGTAGAAGAAAGAGAGCGCGAGAGAAAGAGAGAGAGAGCGTTTGAGGTTTATCCAGGGTAATGCTATCCACCATGCATCCTCATCCTGACTTGACTTGATCCTCTTCTTTCCATACAGGTTGTTATTTTTGGTCCGAGGACTTTGGCATTGAGCCCCGCGGTGAACGCAACGGCCGTGTCCAAAACTGGAGGTGTTTTCACATGTACGGTACATTCCCTCTCCCTTGTTCTGGCAACACGGGCTGGCTGGAGGTGAGCCAGGGGAGCATGGGGAGGGAAGTCAAAGCACTCTCTGCACTCCGACAATAGAGGAAGCTCGTGTCCCAAAAATGACACCCTATTCCCTATTTAGTGCACTAATTTTGACCATAGCCCAGAGCCCTATGGCCCTCCCCCCGGTCTAAAGTAGTGCACTATATAGGGAATATGGTGCCGTTTGGGAAACACCCAAGGTCTTTGATCACTGCAGATTACAGGAAGATAACCCACAGATATACAGTTTGGGGAATCGCCCAGAAAAGCAAACAAAAGCAAAACAAATCTCAAAAATAGAACGTATCTGTTGAATCTGTTCTTCTGGCCGCTCCTGAGGCAAGTTTTGACTTGGCTGGACCATGTTGTGATGTACTGTACCACGGTTGCTTGGCTCTATGGCTGGCTAGCTGGCTACCTGACTGATTTAAAACCTCTTAAAAGGATCGGACACTGTTTTTCAATTTTCGCCAAAAATGACATACCCAAATCTAACTGGCTGTAGTAGCTCAGGACCTGAAGTAAGGATATGCATATTCTTGATACCATTTGAAAGGAAACACTTTGAAGTTTGTGGAAATGTGAAATGAGTGTAGGAGAATATAACACAATAGATCTGGTAAAAAATAATTAAAAAAACATGAGTTTTTGGTTGGTTAACTAGCTGACAGCCTGGCTGGCTGATTGGCTAATTGACTGGGGCTTTTGTCAGATGACACCCCTAGCCTGTCATTTAAGGTAAAACATTTTTACTCATAACGCTATAGGCCTTCAGGAGACAACCTCCAACTGTCAAACCATCCATCACAATGTACTGCTAATAACTAAAATGACCTTTTCATACTCCTATACGTAGGTCACCTGTGTGGCGTTGGCACTAGTACATCTGGACGTGCCCTTTGGACCAGCGTAGAGCAAAAGAACCCTCGGGATGTCTCAATGAAGCTCAGTTGACCCCATGCTGTCTTGCTCTGCGCTGTGTAAAGCATGTTGGATCCTGAGTTACTAACAGACGCGTGGATGACAGTGGATGTGTTTGGACTAGTTTGGATATTTTCCAGTCCCAAATCAATATGGAAGAATGTTCTAGTCTAGGGTGTAGGTAATATAAATAAGACAACCTGTTGGTTTGGTGATTGATGCATTTTAAAAAAAAGTTAGAAAAATATGAAAGAAAGAAAGAAATAAAGAAGACGAATAAGAAGACGAAGAAGTAGGCATCTAGTGGAATACTGTATTATTATGTCTAGTTAGGTGAAGTAACAAACAGGAAGTGGATAATTATTATGTCTAGTTAGGTAAAGTAACAAACAGGAAGTGGATAATTATTATGTCTAGTTAGGTAAAGTAACAAACAGGAAGTGGATAATTATTATGTCTAGTTAGGTGAAGTAACAAACAGGAAGTGGATAATTATTACGTCTAGTTAGGTAAAGTAACGTACAGGAAGTGGATAATTATTATGTCTAGTTAGGTGAAGTAACAAACAGGAAGTGGATAATTATTATGTCTAGTTAGGTGAAGTAACAAACAGGAAGTGGATAATTATTATGTCTAGTTAGGTAAAGTAACGTACAGGAAGTGGATCATTATTATGTCTAGTTAGGTAAAGTAACGTACAGGAAGTGGATAATTATTATGTCTAGTTAGGTGAAGTAACAAACAGGAAGTGGATAATTATTATGTCTAGTTAGGTAAAGTAACGTACAGGAAGTGGATAATTATTATGTCTAGTTTACATTTACATTTACATTTAAGTCATTTAGCAGACGCTCTTATCCAGAGCGACTTACAAATTGGTGAATTCACCTTCTGACATCCAGAACTAGTTAGGTGAAGTAACAAACAGGAAGTGGATAATTATTATTTTTAGTTAGGTAAAGTAACGTACAGGAAGTGGATAATTATTATGTCTAGTTAGGTGAAGTAACCTACAGGAAGTGGATAATTATTATGTCTAGTTAGGTGAAGTAACAAACAGGAAGTGGATAATTATTATGTCTAGTTAGGTAAAGTAACGTACAGGAAGTGGATAATTATTATGTCTAGTTAGGTGAAGTAACCTACAGGAAGTGGATAATTATTATGTCTAGTTAGGTAAAGTAACGTACAGGAAGTGGATAATTATTATGTCTAGTTAGGTGAAGTAACAAACAGAAAGTGGATAATTATTATGTCTAGTTAGGTGAAGTAACCTACAGGAAGTGGATCATTATTATGTCTAGTTAGGTGAAGTAACAAACAGGAAGTGGATAATTATTATGTCTAGTTAGGTGAAGTAACGTACAGGAAGTGGATAATTATTATGTCTAGTTAGGTGAAGTAACGTACAGGAAGTGGATAATTATTATGTCTAGTTAGGTAAAGTAACGCACAGGAAGTGGATAATTATTATGTCTAGTTAGGTAAAGTAACATACAGGAAGTGGATAATACATCCCTGTGGCAATAGAACCCAGTTGTCAAGCCATCTGTCAAAGCTTAGCGCTAATTCCAATCGTCTTTATCACGGCACTTGGTTCCTTTATATGGCGACAGCGCTAATCGTTGGGTATTATATTTAGTTTCGATGTTAATAAGCCCGACTGTACTGTATTGTGGTGGATTTGGAACAAAGCTTAGTGGGTCTGCTAGTATTAACCAAGGAGTAAACATGTCCCCTGTTCTTCTAAGAACTATACTGACGTAGGTTATGGTGGGGCAGCGGGGACACCAAGGTCGTCCATCAAAACACATGGCTCAGTACAAAGCTGAATTGATGTACTTGCTTGAATGAAGGAACAAACATCCTCACTGATCTGGGTTGGTGTATTAGATTGAATGAAGCAACACATCCTCACTGATCTGGATTGAAGTAGGACAGGGGAGGTTAACTTCTTATCCTGGAGGAAGGGCAGTAGATAAATGTTTTGTTCCAGTGCTACAGTCTCAGTTGGTTTTGTTCCAGTCCTACAGTCTCAGTTGGTTTTGTTCCAGTCC
Source organism: Oncorhynchus masou masou (assembly GCF_036934945.1). Lineage (NCBI taxonomy): Eukaryota > Metazoa > Chordata > Actinopteri > Salmoniformes > Salmonidae > Oncorhynchus > Oncorhynchus masou. The sequence goes on from NW_027000998.1 coordinate 196,882, forward strand.
TACAGTCTCAGTTGGTTTTGTTTCAGTCCTACAGTCTCAGTTAGTTTTGTTCCAGTCCTACAGTCTCAGTTGGTTTTGTTCCAGTCCCACAGTCTCAGTTTAATGTTTTGTCGCAGTTCTACAGTCTCAGTTGGTTTTGTTCCAGTCCTACGGTCTCAGTTGGTTTTGTTCCAGTCCCACAGTCTCAGTTTAATGTTTTGTTGCAGTTCTACAGTCTCAGTTGGTTTTGTTCCAGTCCTACAGTCTCAGTTTAATGTTTTGTTCCAGTTCTACAGTTTCAGTTAGTTTTGTTCCAGTCCTACAGTCTCAGTTTAATGTTTTGTTGCAGTTCTACAGTCTCAGTTGGTTTTGTTCCAGTCCTACAGTCTCAGTTGGTTTTGTTCCAGACCTACAGTCTCAGTTGGTTTTGTTCCAGTCCTACAGTCTCAGTTTAGTGTTATGTTGCAGTTCTACAGTCTCAGTTTAGTGTTATGTTGCAGTTCTACAGTCTCAGTTTAATGTTATGTTTCAGTGCTACAGTCTCAGTTGGTTGTATTCCAGTCCTACAGTCTCAGTTGGTTTTGTTCCAGTCCTACAGTCTCAGTTGGTTTTGTTTCAGTCCTACAGTCTCAGTTGGTTTTGTTCCAGTCCTACAGTCTCAGTTGGTTTTGTTCCAGTCCTACAGTCTCAGTTTAGTGTTATGTTGCAGTTCTACAGTCTCAGTTTAGTGTTATGTTGCAGTTCTACAGTCTCAGTTTAATGTTATGTTTCAGTCCTACAGTCTCAGTTGGTTTTGTTTCAGTCCCACAGTCTCAGTTGGTTTTGTTCCAGTCCTACAGTCTCAGTTTAGTGTTATGTTGCAGTTCTACAGTCTCAGTTAGTTTTGTTTCAGTCCTACAGTCTCAGTTGGTTTTGTTCCAGTCCTACAGTCCCAGTTGGTTTTGTTTCAGTCCTACAGTCTCAGTTGGTTTTGTTCCAGTCCTACAGTCTCAGTTGGTTTTGTTTCAGTCCACAGTCTCAGTTGGTTTTGTTCCAGTCCTACGGTCTCAGTTGGTTTTGTTCCAGTCCTACAGTCTCAGTTGGTTTTGTTCCAGTCCTACAGTCTCAGTTGGTTTTGTTCCAGTCCTACAGTCTCAGTTTAGTGTTATGTTGCAGTTCTACAGTCTCAGTTTAGTGTTATGTTGCAGTTCTACAGTCTCAGTTTAGTGTTATGTTCCAGTTCTACAGTCTCAGTTGGTTTTGTTTCAGTCCCACAGTCTCAGTTGGTTTTGTTCCAGTTCTACAGTCTCAGTTTAGTGTTATGTTGCAGTTCTACAGTCTCAGTTTAGTGTTATGTTCCAGTTCTACAGTCTCAGTTGGTTTTGTTGCAGTTCTACAGTCTCAGTTAGTTTTGTTTCAGTCCTACAGTCTCAGTTGGTTTTGTTCCAGTCCTACAGTCTCAGTTGGTTTTGTTCCAGTCCTACAGTCTCAGTTGGTTTTGTTCCAGTCCTACAGTCTCAGTTAGTTTTGTTCCAGTCCCACAGTCTCAGTTTAATGTTTTGTTCCAGTCCTACAGTCTCAGTTAGTTTTGTTCCAGTCCTACAGTCTCAGTTGGTTTTGTTCCAGTCCTACAGTCTCAGTTGGTTTTGTTCCAGTCCCACAGTCTCAGTTTAATGTTTTGTCGCAGTTCTACAGTCTCAGTTGGTTTTGTTCCAGTCCTACGGTCTCAGTTGGTTTTGTTCCAGTCCCACAGTCTCAGTTTAATGTTTTGTTGCAGTTCTACAGTTTCAGTTAGTTTTGTTCCAGTCCTACAGTCTCAGTTGGTTTTGGTCCAGTCCTACAGTCTCAGTTGGTTTTGTTCCAGTCCTACAGTCTCAGTTGGTTTTGTTCCAGTCCTACAGTCTCAGTTGGTTTTGTTCCAGTCCTACAGTCTCAGTTAGTTTTGTTCCAGTCCTACAGTCTCAGTTGGTTTTGTTCCAGTCCTACAGTCTCAGTTGGTTTTGTTTCAGTCCACAGTCTCAGTTGGTTTTGTTTCAGTCCCACAGTCTCAGTTGGGTTTGTTCCAGTCCTACAGTCTCAGTTGGTTTTGTTCCAGTCCTACAGTCTCAGTTGGTTTTGTTCCAGTCCTATAGTCTCAGTTGGTGTTGTTCCAGTCCTATAGTCTCAGTTGGTTTTGTTTCAGTCCTACAGTCTCAGTTGGTTTTGTTCCAGTCCTACAGTCTCAGTTGGTTTTGTTCCAGTCCTACAGTCTCAGTTGGTTTTGTTCCAGTCCTACAGTCTCAGTTGGTTTTGTTCCAGTCCTACAGTCTCAGTTGGTTTTGGTCCAGTCCTACAGTCTCAGTTGGTTTTGTTCCAGTCCTACAGTCTCAGTTAGTTTTGTTCCAGCCCTACAGTCTCAGTTGGTTTTGTTCCAGTCCCACAGTCTCAGTTTAATGTTTTGTTGCAGTTCTACAGTCTCAGTTGGTTTTGTTCCAGTCCCACAGTCTCAGTTGGTTTTGTTCCAGTCCCACAGTCTCAGTTTAATGTTTTGTTGCAGTTCTACAGTCTCAGTTGGTTTTGTTCCAGTCCTACAGTCTCAGTTGGTTTTGTTCCAGTCCCACAGTCTCAGTTTAATGTTTTGTTGCAGTTCTACAGTCTCAGTTGGTTTTGTTCCAGTCCTACAGTCTTAGTTGAAGCCTCTGAACGTTGCATCCAAGGCCATCCAGCAAAACACTCCTTCAGAGTCAAAGCCAGGAAGCCTCTTCTGAGTCAAAGCCAGGAAGCCTCTTCAACCTCAAAGCCAGGAAGCCTCTTCAGAGTCAAACCCAGGAAGCCTCTTCAGCGTCAAGGCCAGGAAGCCTCTTCAGCGTCAAAGCCAGGAAGCCTATTCAGAGTCAAACCCAGGAAGCCTCTTCAGCGTCAAAGCCAGGAAGCCTCTTCAGCGTCAAAGCCAGGAAGCCTCTTCAGAGTCAAAGCCAGGAAGCCTCTACAGAGTCAAGGCCAGGAAGCCTCTTCAGAGTCAAAGCCAGGAAGCCTCTTCAGTGTCAAGGCCAGGAAGCATCTTCAGAGTCAAAGCCAGGAAGCCTCTTCAACCTCAAAGCCAGGAAGCATTCCCAGAGTCAAAGCCAGGAAGCCTCTTCAGCGTCAAGGCCAGGAAGCCTCTTCAACCTCAAAGCCAGGAAGCATTCCCAGAGTCAAAGCCAGGAAGCCTCTTCAGAGTCAAAGCCAGGAAGCCTCTTCAGAGTCAAAGCCAGGAAGCCTCTTCAGACTCAAAGCCAGGAAGCCTCTTCAGCGTCAAGGCCAGGAAGCATTCCCAGAGTCAAAGCCAGGAAGCATTCCCAGAGTCAAAGCCAGGAAGCATTCCCAGAGTCAAGGCCAGGAAGCCTCTTCAGAGTCAAAGCCAGGAAGCCTCTTCAGAGTCAAAGCCAGGAAGCCTCTTCAGAGTCAAAGCCAGGAAGCCTCTTCATCATCAAGGCCAGGAAGCATTCCCAGAGTCAAGGCCAGGAAGCCTCTTCAGAGTCAAAGCCAGGAAGCCTCTTCAGCGTCAAAGCCAGGAAGCCTCTTCAGTTGGATTTCATTAGAGATCACAGCTTAGACCTTCTATAACCCACAACCATTTAACCTTTGTTTTCAGAGTTATAATGAAAATCCCCGTTGCTGTTTAAATTGGCCAATGCCTGGCTACATACCAGCTGCAGTGTGGTCTGGGCTCAGTCATGCTCATAATGTCCATTAGTGTGTTAATCATGGATGTATTTAAGTGCAGCCATTCTCTGACCCTGGATCATACGTCAGACCACAAGCCTTTGTTCTGCCAATGGAAGTGGGAAAACCCGCCTCACAACGCCTGCTGCGTCACTAATGGCACCCTATTCCCTACGTATGAATCTATGGGCCCTGGGCAGAAGTAGTGCACTATATACAGTGCCTTTAGAAAGTAGTTAAAGGCCTTGACTTTTTCACTATTTTGTTGAGTTACAGGTTGAATATGAAATGGATTAAAAAATATATTTTTAAATGTTAAATGTCACTGGCCTACACACAATAACCCATAATGTCAAAATGGAAAGATGTTTTTAGAAATGTTTACAAATTAAATTAAAAATTAAAATCTGAAATGACTTGAGTCAACAAGTATTCAACTCTTTTATTAATGGGTGGCAGGGTAGCCTAGTGGTTAGAGCGTTAACCTAGTAACCGGAAGGTTGCGAGTTCAAACCCCCGATCTGACAAGGTACAAATCTGTCCCTGAACATGCAGTTAACCCACTGTTCCTAGGCTGTCATTGAAAAGAAAAATTTGTTCTTAACTGACTTGCCTGGTCAAATAAAGGTAAAATAAAAATGGCAAACCTAAACAAGTTCAGGAGTAAAAAATATGTTGTAATAAGTTGCATTGACTCACTCTGAGTGTAATAACAGTGTTTAACATGACATTTGAATGACTACCTCATCTCTATACCCTCACACAGACAATTATCTATAAGGTCCCTCAATCGAACAGTGAATTTCACAACACAGATTCAACCACAAAGACCAAGGAGGTTTTCCAATGGCTTCACAAAGAAGGGAACCTATTGGTAGATGGGTGAAGTTATTAATGACACTTTGGATGGTGTATCAATACACCCAGTCACTGCAAGGATACAGGCGTCCTTCCTAACTCAGTTGCCGGGGAGGAAGGAAACCGCTCAGAGAGTATAATGGCTTTGAAGGGAGGGAACTGAGAATGGACAACAACACTGTAGTTATTCCACCATTCTAACCGACTTGACAGAGTGAAAAGAAGGAAGTCCGTACAGAATAAGAATATTACAAAACGTGCATCCTGTTTGCAATTAGCCACTAAAGCAAAACTGCAAATAGAATTGGCAAAGAAATTAACTTTACGTCCTGAATTCAAGGCCTTATGTTTTCCAACACAATGCATCACTGTGTACCAACCTCCATATTTTCAGGAATGGTGGTGGCTACATCATGTTATGGGTATGCTTGTCATCTCCAAGGATGATAAGGGGTTCTTCAAGGTCTCATTCTGGGAGATAACAGTAAGAACTGTGGAGAGACAAATCTCTCCTCCATGACCTCCTGTTGGATAGGTCACAGAGTGTGTGTGTGGGTGTGTGTGTGTGTGTGTGTGTGTGTGTGTGTGTGTGTGTGTGTGTGTGTGTGTGTGTGTGTGTGTGTGTGTTAGTGTTAGTGTGTGTGTGTGTAACACACACATGCACTCTGTGACCTATCCAACGGGAGGTCATGGAGGAGAGATTTGTCTCCCCACAGTTGTTACTGTTATCTCCAAGAATGAGAACTTGAAGAACCCCTTATCATAAAAGAAACTCCCTAGTCCTTGGAGATGACAAGCATGCCCATAACATGATGTAGCCACCACCATTCCTGAAAACATGGAGGTTGGTTCACAGTGAGTGGTACTTATTTTTACCCATCTACCAATAGGTTCCCTTCTTTGTAAGGCATTGGAAAACCTCCTTGGTCTTTGTGGTTGAATCTGTGTTTGAAATTCACCGTTCGATTGAGGGACCTTATCGATAATTGTCTGTGTGAGGGTACAGAGATAAGGTAGTCATTCAAACTATTATTGGACACAGAGTGAGTCCGTGCAACTTATTATGTGACTTGTTTAAAAGCACTTTTTTTTTTTACTCTTGAACTTGTGGAAGGTCGTCGTTGAAAGGAAGAATTTGTTCTTAATGAATTAACTGACTTGCCTCGTTAAATAAAGGTACAATATAGGTTACTACAGTCAATGAAAATGTTCCGCGTTGCATCGACGTTTTCACAGACGCGGTGACTGAGCTCAACAGGAAGGAAGTGAAGTGTAGAGGAGGAAGTGTAGACAGGAAGTGTAGAGAGGTACCTGCTGTGACTTTTAAAAAGCTGATTCTGGGCGGAGACTGGCGAGGGGTGACTTCCTTAACAGTCTGTTGGCCTCGAATTCATGCTCATCATATCTGACATTTTGGTGGAAGGCTATTTATTAGTCAACTCGTCTATGATGAGATACATGCAGATTCTCTTCTGTCATTACTTGTTGCCCTAAAAGACTAAATAAAACCCTTGCCCACCAGAATAATGTCATCAATCGATAGAATGAATGCTTCAATCTAAGTTGACATTGATAACGTTTGTTTCCTCTTTCATCTCTGCCTCTCTCACACAACAAATATGTTTAGAGACCGGGGAGAAAATACAACAACTCCATTTTCGGAGCAAAATATTCAAATTAAAACAGTTTTTACCGGTTTTAAGGAAATTAAACGTCTTAAAATTACCCTTTTTTTTACAATTTCAGTTCGGCTTGGATGCATATTTTATGTGGCTGAAATACGATCCACTTTTACGATTCTGTTAAAGATAGCACCTTTACAGACGTTCCCTAACTACACATTCACATTCTCTCTAGATGCTGATAAAGAGGGCACCTTTACAGACGGTCACTAACTACACATTCACATTCTCTCTAGATGCTGATAAAGAGGGTACCTTTACAGACGGTCCCTAACTACACATTCACATTCTCTCTAGATGCTGATAAAGAGGGTACCTTTACAGACGGTCCCTAACTACACATTCACATTCTCTCTAGATGCTGATAAAGAGGGTACCTTTACAGACGGTCCCTAACTACACATTCACATTCTCTCTAGATGCTGATAAAGATAGCACCTTTACAGATGGTCCCTAACTACACACTCACATTCTCTCTAGATGCTGATAAAGATAGCACCTTTACAGACAGTCCCTAACTACACATTCACATTCTCTCTAGATGCTGATAAAGAGGGTACCTTTACAGACGGTCCCTAACTACACACTCACATTCTCTCTAGATGCTGATAAAGATAGCGCAGTCATTTCTACAGGTGGTCCCTAACCTCAAATTCATTGTCTCAAGATGCCCGAAAATAAAGTCATACTTCTCCACTCATGTTCCCGGTTTCCTGCGCTGAACCTTAGTCAGGTTTTAATAGTCACAGTGGGTAGGTTTTAATAGTCACAGTTGCAACAACAACCCCTTAAAACTTCCTGATGAACTCAGTCACCGTGTTTGTGCGTCTATGTTATTCTGAGAGGCAACCCAGAACATTATTTATTTTATGTATCCTTTACTTAACTAGGCAAGTCATTTAAGAACAAATTCTTATTTACAATGACGGCCTATCCCTATGGGACTCCCAATCACGGCCGGTTGTGATACAGCCTGGAATCGAACCAAGGTCTGTAGTGACGCCTCTTGCACTGAGATGCAGTGCCTTAGACCGCTGCGCCACTCGGGAGCTTCAACATATCCCGGACTCTGACATCGCTCATTCTGATATTTCTTCATTTCTTTCTTTTGGGATTATGTGGATTGGTATTTTTTTATACTGCTAGGGATTATCACTGCACCATTGGGATTAAATGTGTATTGTTTTATACTGCTAGGGATTATCACTGCACCGTTGGGATTACGTGTGTATTGTTGGGATTATCACTGCACCATTGGGATTATGTGTGTATTGTTTTATATTGCTAGGGATTATCACTGCACCATTGGAATTATGTGTGTATTGTTTTATACTGCTAGGGATTATCACTGCACCATTGGGATTATGTGTGTATTGTTGGGATTATCACTGCACCATTGGGATTATGTGTGTATTGTTTTATATTGCTAGGGATTATTACTGCACCGTTGGGATTATGTGTGTATTGTTTTATATTGCTAGGGATTATCCCTGCACCATTGGGATTATGTGTGTATTGTTTTATATTAATAGGGATTATCACTGCACCATTGGGATTATGTGTGTATTGTTTTATACTGCTAGGGATTATCACTGCACCATTGGGATTATGTGTGTATTGTTTTATATTGCTAGGGATTATCCCTGCACCATTGGGATTATGTGTGTATTGTTTTATACTGCAAGGGATTATCCCTGCACCATTGGGATTATGTGTGTATTGTTTTATATTGCTAGGGATTATCACTGCACCGTTGGGATTATGTGTGTATTGTTTTATATTGCTAGGGATTATCGCTGTACCGTTGGGATTATGTGTGTATTGTTTTATCCTGCTAGGGATTATCACTGCACCGTTGGGATTATGTGTGTATTGTTTTATATTGCTAGGGATTATCACTGCACCGTTGGGATTATGTGTGTATTGTTTTATACTGCTAGGGATTATCACTGCACCATTTGGATTATGTGTGTATTGTTTTATACTGCTAGTGCTTATCACTGCACCATTGGGATTATGTGTGTATTGTTTTATACTGCTAGTGCTTATCACTGCACCATTGGGATTATGTGTGTATTGTTTTATATTGCTAGGGATTATCACTGCGCCGTTGGGATTATGTGTGTATTGTTTTATATTGCTAGGGATTATTACTGCACCATTGGGATTATGTGGATTGGTATTGTTTTATATTGCTAGGGATTATCACTGCACCATTTGGATTATGTGTGTATTGTTTTATACTGCTAGTGTTTATCACTGCACCGTTGGGATTATGTGTGTATTGTTTTATATTGCTAGGTATTATCACTGCACCATTGGGATTATGTGAGTATTGTTTTATATTGCTAGGGATTATCACTGCACCATTGGGATTATGTAGAATGGTATAGTTTATATTGCTAGGGATTATCACTGCACCACTGGGATTATGTGTGTATTGTTTTATATTGCTAGGGATTATCACTGCACCATTGGGATTATGTGTGTATTGTTTTATATTGCTAGGGATTATCACTGCACCATTGGGATTATGTGTGTATTGTTTTATATTGCTAGGGATTATCACTGCGCCGTTGGGATTATGTGTGTATTGTTTTATATTGCTAGGGATTATTACTGCACCATTGGGATTATGTGGATTGGTATTGTTTTATATTGCTAGGGATTATCACTGCACCATTTGGATTATGTGTGTATTGTTTTATACTGCTAGTGTTTATCACTGCACCGTTGGGATTATGTGTGTATTGTTTTATATTGCTAAGTATTATCACTGCACCATTGGGATTATGTGAGTATTGTTTTATATTGCTAGGGATTATCACTGCACCATTGGGATTATGTAGAATGGTATAGTTTATATTGCTAGGGATTATCACTGCACCACTGGGATTATGTGTGTATTGTTTTATATTGCAAGGGATTATCACTGCACCATTGGGATTATGTGTGTATTGTTTTATATTGCTAGGGATTATCACTGCACCATTGGGATTATGTGAGTATTGTTTTATATTGCTAGGGATTATCACTGCACCATTGGGATTATGTAGAATGGTATAGTTTATATTGCTAGGGATTATCACTGCACCACTGGGATTATGTGTGTATTGTTTTATATTGCTAGGGATTATCACTGCACCATTGGGATTATGTGTGTATTGTTTTATATTGCTAGGGATTATCACTGCACAGTTGGGATTATGTGTGTATTGTTTAATACTGCTAGGGATTATCACTGTACGGTTGGGATTATGTGTGTATTGTTTTATACTGCTAGGGATTATCACTGCACCGCTGGGATTATGTGTGTATTGTTTCATATTGTTAGGCATTATCACTGCACCGTTGGGATTATGTGTGTATTGTTTTATCCTGCTAGGGATTATCACTGCACCGTTGGGATTATGTGTGTATTGTTTTATACTGCTAGGGATTATCACTGCACCATTGGGATTATGTGTGTATTGTTTTATATTGCTAGGGATTATCACTGCACCGTTGGGATTATGTGTGTATTGTTTTATATTGCTAGGGATTATTACTGCACCATTGGGATTATGTGGATTGGTATTGTTTTATATTGCTAGGGATTATCACTGCACCATTTGGATTATGTGTGTATTGTTTTATACTGCTAGTGCTTATCACTGCACCGTTGGGATTATGTGTGTATTGTTTTATATTGCTAGGGATTATCACTGCACCATTGGGATTATGTGAGTATTGTTTTATATTGCTAGGGATTATCACTGCACCATTGGGATTATGTGTGTATTGTTTTATATTGCTAGGGATTATCACTGCACCATTGGGATTATGTGAGTATTGTTTTATATTGCTAGGGATTATCACTGCACCATTGGGATTATGTAGAATGGTATAGTTTATATTGCTAGGGATTATCACTGCACCACTGGGATTATGTGTGTATTGTTTTATATTGCTAGGGATTATCACTGCACCATTCGGATTATGTGTGTATTGTTTTATATTGCTAGGGATTATCACTGCACAGTTGGGATTATGTGTGTATTGTTTAATACTGCTAGGGATTATCACTGTACGGTTGGGATTATGTGTGTATTGTTTTATACTGCTAGGGATTATCACTGCACCATTGGGATTATGTGTGTATTGTTTTATACTGCTAGGGATTATCACTGCACCGTTGGGATTATGTGTGTATTGTTTTATATTGTTAGGGATTATCACTGCACCATTGGGATTATGTGTGTATTGTTTTATACTGCTAGGGATTATCACTGCACCATTGGGATTATGTGTGTATTGTTTTATACTGCTAGGGATTATCACTGCACCGTTGGGATTATGTGTGTATTGTTTTATATTGTTAGGGATTATCACTGCACCATTGGGATTATGTGTGTATTGTTTTATATTGCTAGGGATTATCACTGCACTGTTGGAGCTGGAAAAACAAGCATTTGTTGCACCTGCGATAGCATCTGTGTACGCCACATCCTGAATGTCTGAATGGACATTTCCACCTGACCACTATGAACTAACAGCACTAAAACTAATTAGAGGTTTGTTCACAGCACCTATTATATCTTCTTAATGTAGGACTGTTCTTAATGTAGGACTGTTCTTACCATAGGACTGTTCTTAATGTAGGACTGTTCTTACCATAGGACTGTTCTTAATGTAGGACTGTTCTTAATGTTGGACTGTTCTTACTGTAGGACTGTTCTTACCGTAGGACTGTTCTTACTGTAGGACTGTTCCTAATGTAGGACTGTTCTTAATGTAGGACTGTTCTTACCATAGGACTGTTCTTAATGTAGGACTGTTCTTACCGTAGGACTGTTCTTACCGTAGGACTGTTCTTACCGTAGGACTGTTCCTAATGTAGGACTGTTCTTACCGTAGGACTGTTCTTAATGTAGGACTGTTCTTAATGTAGGACTGTTCTTAATGTAGGACTGTTCTTACTGTAGGACTGTTCTTAATGTAGGACTGTTCTTAATGCAGGACTGTTCTTACTGTAGGACTGTTCTTACTGTAGGACTGTTCTTAATGTAGGACTGTTCTTAATGTAGGACTGTTCTTAATGTAGGACTGTTCTTACTGTAGGACTGTTCTTACTGTATGACTGTTCTTACTGTAGGACTGTTCTTACTGTTGGACTGTTCTTAATGTAGGACTGTTCTTAATGTAGGACTGTTCTTAATGTAGGACTGTTCTTAATGTAGGACTGTTCTTACTGTAGGACTGTTCTAAATGTAGGACTGTTCTTACTGTAGGACTGTTCTTACTGTAGGACTGTTCTAAATGTAGGACTGTTCTTACTGTAGGACTGTTCTTAATGTAGGACTGTTCTTACCGTAGGACTGTTCTTAATGTAGGACTGTTCTTAATGTTGGACTGTTCTTAATGTTGGACTGTTCTTAATGTAGGACTGTTCTTACTGTAGGACTGTTCTTAATGTAGGACTGTTCTTAATGTAGGACTGTTCTTAATGTAGGACTGTTCTTACTGTAGGACTGTTCTTAATGTAGGACTGTTCTTAATGTAGGACTGTTCTTAATGTAGGACTGTTCTTAATGTAGGACTGTTCTTACTGTAGGACTGTTCCTAATGTGGGACTGTTCTTACTGTAGGACTGTTCTTAATGTAGGACTGTTCTTAATGTAGGACTGTTCTTACTGTAGGACTGTTCTTAATGTAGGACTGTTCTTACTGTAGGACTGTTCTTAATGTAGGACTGTTCTTACCGTAGGACTGTTCTTACCATAGGACTGTTCCTAATGTAGGACTGTTCTTACCGTAGGACTGTTCTTACCGTAGGACTGTTCTTACCGTAGGACTGTTCTTAATGTAGGACTGTTCTTAATGTAGGACTGTTCTTAATGTGGGACTGTTCTTAATGTGGGACTGTTCTTAATGTAGGACTGTTCTTAATGTAGGACTGTTCTTACTGTAGGACTGTTCTTAATGTAGGACTGTTCTTAAAGTAGGACTGTTCTTACTGTAGGACTGTTCTTACTGTAGGACTGTTCTTACTGTAGGACTGTTCTTAAAGTAGGACTGTTCTTACTGTAGGACTGTTCTTAATGTAGGACTGTTCTTAAAGTAGGACTGTTTTTACTGTAGGACTGTTCTTACTGTAGGACTGTTCTTACCGTAGGACTGGGCTGTTCTTACTGTAGGACTGGGTTCTTACTGTAGGTTTGGGTTGTTCTTACTGTAGGATTGGGCTGTTCTTACTGTAAAATTCAGATGGGCTTACTGTAGGATTGGGATGGTCTTACTGTAGGACTGGGTTGTTCTTACTGTAGGACTGGGTTGTTCTTACTGTAGGACTGTTCTTACTGTAGGTTTGGGTTGTTCTTACTGTAGGATTGGGATGGTCTTACTGTAGGATTGGGATGGTCTTACTGTAAGACTCAGATGTTCTTACTGTAGGATTGGGATGGTTTTACTGTAGGATTGGGATGGTCTTACTGTAAGATTCAGATGGTCTTACTGTAGGATGTAACATGTGACAACTTTCACTGGTTTTCCCATTCAGTCTTGAGCCTGATGACTCACATCCTGTCCAGGGACAGATTGCTCGATCTCTGCTTGATGTCTCCAGGGATAGGTGGAGACCAGAAATCAGCACTGGCATTTCTACAATGCCCTCTTCACCCTGTAAACACCTGACATCATTAAGATGCCCTCTTCACCCTGTTAACACCTGACATCATTAAGATGCACTCTTCACCCTGTTAACACCTGACATCATCTAGATGCCCTCTTCAACCTGTTAACACCTGACATCATCAAGATGCCCTCTTCACCATGTTAACACCTGACATCATTAAGATGCCCTCTTCACCCTGTTAACACCTGACATCATTATGATGAACTGTTAATCCGACATCATTGATGTCTTCAGTTAACAGACATCATTAAGATGCCCTCTTCACTCTGTTAACACCTGATATCAATGAGAACTGATATCCGATCTGGTGATCAGTCAGACATCTTTCACTCCAAATTGCACCATATGGCTTTGGGCAAAAGTAGTGCACTATATCGGGAATAGGGTGCCATAGGGCTCTGGTCTATAGTAGTGCATTTTATCGGGAATAGGGTGCAATAGGGCTCTGGTCTATAGTAGTGCACTACATAGGGAATAGGGTGCCATAGGGCTCTGGTCCATAGTAGTGCACTATATCGGGAATAGGGTGCCATAGGGCTCTGGTCTATAGTAGTGCATTTTATCGGGAATAGGGTGCAATAGGGCTCTGGTCTATAGTAGTGCACTACATAGGGAATAGGGTGCCATAGGGCTCTGGTCTATAGTAGTGCACTATATCGGGAATAGGGTGCCATATGGCTCTGGTCTATAGTAGTGCACTACATAGGGAATAGGGTGCCATAGGGCTCTGGTCTAAAGTAGTGCACTACATAGGGAATAGGGTGCCATAGGGCTCTGGTCTATAGTAGTGCACTACATAGGGAATAGGGTGCCATAGGGCTCTGGTCTATAGTAGTGCACTACATAGGGATTAGGGTGCCATAGGGCTCTGGTCTATAGTAGTGCACTATATAGGGAATAGGGTGCCATAGGGCTCTGGTCTAAAGTAGTGCACTACATAGGGAATAGGGTGCCATAGGGCTCTGGTCTATAGTAGTGCACTACATAGGGAATAGGGTGCCATAGGGCTCTGGTCTAAAGTAGTGCACTACGTAGGGAATAGGGTGCCATAGGGCTCTGGTCTATAGTAGTGCACTATGTAGGGAATAGGGTGCCATTTGGGACAGACACATGGTTTTGAATCTGTATTCTGCTTTTTGTCATCACAACCCTTTTTCCAACACGACACCAAAGCGTTGACGTCCCTCATCCCATGTCCTGTAACCGTGGAACATGTCCAGACGTGTTGGCTCTGCACGGACACAATGCATCCTGGTTCTCCCTCAGGACACCTTTCAGCTGTGGCCACTGTCTCTGGGTCTCGCTGAGGGATCCAGGAGCCGACAGCCTTCAGACTTACCGTGCTGTTCGATGGACTACGAACAGAAATGGAGGTTTAACAACACAATACAGCAATGAGATTGGTAATAAAGGCTAGTCACCCCCCCCCCTTCTAGTTCCACTACTGTAGGTATATACAGGCTAGTCAACCCCCCCTTCTAGTTCCACTACTGTAGGTATATACAGGCTAGTCAATCCCCCCCCTTCTAGATCCACTACTGTAGGTATATACAGGCTAGTCAACCCCCCTTCTAGTTCCACTACTGTAGGTATATACAGGCTAGTCAACCCCCCTTCTAGATCCACTACTGTAGGTATATACAGGCTAGTCAACCCCCTTCTAGTTCCACTACTGTAGGTATATACAGGCTAGTCAATCCCCCCTTCTAGATCCACTACTGTAGGTATATACAGGCTAGTCAACACCCCCTTCTAGTTCCACTACTGTAGGTATATACAGGCTAGTCAACCCCCTTCTAGTTCCACTACTGTAGGTATATACAGGCTAGTCAACCCCCCCTTCTAGTTCCACTACTGTAGGTATATACAGGCTAGTCAACCCCCTTCTAGTTCCACTACTGTAGGTATATACAGGCTAGTCAACCCCCCTTCTACTTCCACTACTGTAGGTATATACAGGCTAGTCAACCCCCTTCTAGTTCCACTACTGTAGGTATATACAGGCTAGTCAATCCCCCTTCTAGATCCACTACTGTAGGTATATACAGGCTAGTCAACCCCCCTTCTAGTTCCACTACTGTAGGTATATACAGGCTAGTCAATCCCCCCTTCTAGATCCACTACTGTAGGTATATACAGGCTAGTCACCCCCCCCTTCTAGTTCCACTACTGTAGGTATACAGTCAACCCCCTTCTAGTTCCACTAGTCAAGTCCCCCCTTCTAGTTCCACTACTGTAGGT
>NW_027000999.1:0-8020 GCF_036934945.1 Oncorhynchus masou masou
AAGCTAGTCGGAAGATGGGGATTGCTGAGCTGACTACACTGACTGTGCTAGTGGCAGACTCCACTAAGCTGGCAGGCTGGCTAACAGCCTGCTGCCTTGCCTGCACCCTATTTCATTGTGGAGCTAGAGGAGTTAGAGCCCTGTCTATGTTGGTAGATAAGATGAGAGCACCCCTCCAGCTAGGAAGGAGTCCGTCACTCCTCAGCAGGCCAGGCTTGGTCCTGTTTGTGGGTGAGTCCCAGAAAGAGGGCCAATTATCTACAAATTCCATCTTTTGGGAGGGACAGAAAACAGTTTTCAATCAGCGGTGAGTTGTGAGACTCTGCTGTAGAGCTCATCACTCCACCTAACTGGGAGGTGGCCTGAGACAATTACTCGATGCAGACACATCTTTCTAGCTGATTTACACGCTGAAGCTATGTTGCGCGTGGTGACCTCTGACTGTTTCATCCTGACATTGTTGGTGCCGACGTGGATAACAATATCTCTATATTCTCTACACTCGCCAATTTTAGCCTTAGCCAGCACCATCTTCAGATCAGCCTTAACGTCGGTAGCCTGCCCCCTGATAAACAGTGTATGATCGCTGAATGATTTGTTTTAAGTCTAATACTGCGGGCAATGGAGTCGCCAATGACTAGGGTTTTTCAATTTGTCAGAGTTAATGGAGGGAAGCTTTGGCGTTTTAGACATCGTAACAGGGAGGAGTAGAGACCAGAGAAGGCTCGGCCTCAGACTCCGACCCATATCTTAATGGGGAAAACAGGTTGAAAGTTTCTGTCGGCTGAACGAGCGACACAGGTTGAGCATTCCCACAGCATTTCCCTCCAGAAGCCATGAGAAAGTTGTCCGGCTGCGGGGACTGTGCGAGTGGATTTATACTAACGTTACTATCTGTACTTATAGGTGGCACAGACGCTGTTTCATCCTTTCCTACACTGAAATTACCCTTGCCTAACGATTGCCTTTGAAGCTGGGCTTGCAATACAGTTTTCCTGTATATTTTGAGTACAGCGACTGCAATTAGAAGGCATCATGTTAATGTTACTACTTAGCTTCGGCTGTTGGAAGTCCTGACGAACCATGTCCAGATAAAGCATCCGGAGTGAAAAAGTTTAATGAAAAAAAAAGTTGAGTGAGGGAAAAACTAGAAATATAAACAGTAATTAAAAAGTAAAAAGAGTAAAGTTGTCAGGTAGCAAAGTAAGGTAGCAACAAAACGCACAGCGACACGTAAACAAGTCTGCAAGTTCCAACCGGAAATGATGGAATCCCACAGAGTTTGATAGACCAATGAAGGAATCACACTGTTTGGTGTTTCTTGTTTTGTTCTATGTGTAATAGTTGTATCTTTTATCAATCTTTATTATAAGTATTTCTTTAAATTGATGTGGCTTTCTCCAAAATAACCATCTGTTGGAACTACTGAACGTAACACGCCAATGTAAAATGAGATTGTTGGATATAAATATGGACTTTATCGAACAAACCATGAAGTCCTATGAGTGTCATCTGATGAAGATCAAAGGTTAGTGATTAATTTCGCTGGAGAAATGGGTGGAAAAATGACTGTTTTTCTCTGACTTGGTGGTGACCTAACATAATCGTTTGTGGTGCTTTCGCTGTAAAGCATTTTGAAATCAGACACTGTGGCTGGATTAAGAATTGTATCTTTAAAATGGTGTAAAATACTTGTATGCTTGAAGAATTTTAATTATGAATTTGGCGCCTGCACTTTCACTGGCTGTTGGCGGGGTGGGATGCTACTATCCCGAATATCCCATATAGGGAAAAACACACTGTTTTGCAAAGGACTTCAGTGGACTCAAGAGCACTTTGTAGGGTATCACCATAATGTAGCCAGAAGTTAGCTAATTTCCATCTCCCTCTGGCTACATTTACTTCAATACAAAACCTAGGAGGCTCGTGGTTCTCACCCCTTCCATAGACTGACACAGTAGTTATGACAACTTCCGGAGGACGTCACCCAACCTTTCAGAGCTCTTGCAGCATGAACTGACATGTTGTCCACCCAATCAAAGGATCAGATAATGAATCCAGTACTGAAAGCATAAGATACAGCTAGCTACCAGTGCAGTGCATAACATGTGGTGAGTAGCTGACTCAAAGAGATAGAAAGACAATACTTTAAGTTTTTAACTAATTTATTTATATAAAATAAAGGAAAAGTAAGAGGGCGAGATAGCTATATTTCATTATTTTCCTTTCACTTAGCTAGCAAATGCAGCTAGCTGGTTTAGCCTACTCAAACACCTTGCTCAAACAGAGAGGGATGTTATGTTAGCTAGCTGGCTACCGCTATCCATCAGTGGAGCTCTTCCAAGTCAAGGTCAGTTTTTGGTTTTACACATCTCTTACCACTGGGGCCCTCCGGTGTAACTGCTAAACTGCTTGCTGAATGTACACTACTTTTTGATAGTAGAGGGTTTACTAAGACGTTAATTTTTGTAGTTATGTTTACTATGATGTTAGCTAACATGGTGACAACAATGTAGGCTATGTGTAGCGGTTAGCTGATCTGTTTTGCACAGAAGGGAAAAGGTAAGAGGAGGAGAGCATGTAGATGCGAGGAGGAATTCTATCATTAGCAAAATGATCATGCTGTTTGTATGTGGCTGCTATGAAAGTGAACTGTGTTTGCATGTTTTTTTATTTGTCATTGAACCTTTTATTTAACAAGGTAAAGCCCATTGAGACCCAGAGTCTCCTTTTCAAGGAAGACCAAGCCAAGAAGGCAGCAACAATCAATACATTACATAATTAAAACATGCAACAATAGAACAAAACATGATCCAGCCTAAAAAAGCATTTACACTCCTCCGTAACAGTCTCCCATTAATATTTTAAATTAATTAATTGGCCCTAACATATCTAGATGAAGCATGAATTGTAGACTATTCCATGTCTCTGGTGCACAAGAAGAGAAGGCAGTCTTGCCAAATACTGTGAATGTCCTAGGCCTTTAAGGAGCAATCACCTAGCAGACTGGGTACAGTTACTGCTGGTGGTGATGGAGACCAGACTACAGATGTAATGAGGAGTTTACCCAAAAGGGATTTTTAGATGAGCACATATAAAGTGAGGTCCAACATACCATTTAGGACGAAGTGCAATGGTGGGTGAGTGACTTGACATTTGTAATAAAGCAAAAGGATGCATGATCAACAGAGTCCAGTCTCTGTAAGACGGAGGAGGTTGCATGGATATACAACAAGTCACCATAATCAATTACAGAGAGAAAAGTGGCCTGAACAAGCTTCTTTCTAGCCGTAAGCGGGAAGAAAACCTTATTAGAAAATAAAAACCCAATTTCAAGTAAGCTTCGTCACAAGATTATCCACAGAAACATTAAAGGACAATTTGTCATCCAACCAAGTACCGAGGTATTTGCAGGATGACCCTTTTTCAATGGATAAGCCGCCAGATGTGACAATGCTAACGTTCTCTGGCAGAGTTCTAGCTCTGGAAAAGGTCATGAATGAAGTTTGAGACCATAAAGGGAGGCCTGCAGTGACTGAAAAGCAGTCTGGAGCTCTTCAACAGCCTGAACCAGAGAAGGAGCACATGAATATATGACTGTATAATCTACATATAGATGTAACTTTGCTGGTTGCATCCCATTTCCCAAATCATTAATAAAATTGAGAACAACACAGGAGATAAAATGGAACCCTGGGGCACACCTCTATTAATCTCAAGAAATCTAGACTTGTTATTGTTAGTATATACACATTGTGTTTTGTCAAAACGATCTGCCCCTTCAATGAGACCAATGTTTCTGAGTCTAGCTTGCAACAATTCATGGTCAAGTGAATCAAAGGCCTTTGATAAATCCACAAACAGATCAGCACAATGTTGCTTTTTATCTAGAGCATTAATGATGTCTTTTGCCACTGCCATAGCTGCAGTTGTAGTGCTGTGTCCCGATCTAATGTCAGACTGGATCACGCTCAGTATGTTCTTTTTTCAATTAAGACGTTTTTTTAACTGTGAGTTCATAGACTTCGGCAAGGATAGGGAGTTTGGAGATAGGACGATAGTTATTAGCATCTGAAGGATCTCCAGTGGGGGGGCGGTCATTAGCAGATTTCCAAATGCTGAATACGGAATTGGTCAAGGGAATCAAGTTGAAAATGTGAGCCACAAGTTCAGCAATAATACCAGCTGCTATCTATAAGAGGTAGGGGCCCAGGTTGTCAGGACCTGCAGACTTTTTAGTGTCTATTGCCTTTAGTGTTTTATAGACCTCAGTATAAAAAACAGGCTCAAAGTTAAAATGATTCACGAGGGCCTATATCATAGTTGACTGTAATAGAGCTTACATTAGAGGATTGGGCCCCACCATTAACAAAATAGAACCAGCAGATATGAAGTGCTTGTTAAAATACCCTACAATATTGGCGTTATCTTTCACTTTATTAGAATCCATCATTAAATGGTCAGGAAGGTCAGAGGATACAATAGAACCTGACACTGATTTGATTACCTTCCAGACCTTGTTAGGGTTGTTTAGGTTCTCTGTGACCGCATTTAAATAGTAATCTGATTTGGACTTCCTGATCAATCCTGTGCATGTGTTTCTTAGCGCTCTGAAGGAGGCCCAGTCAACAGGAGCATTTGTATGTCTAGTTTGAGCCCAAGATATATTTTTCTCTTTCTAATTAATTCCGGCATTGTTATCTGAAAACCAGGGATTGTCCCTTCCATAGATTCAACATTTCTTCACAAGGTTATGCTTATCACAAAAGGGCACAAATTTCATATAAAAATAGTCCAAGGCAGTGTCAGCATCGTGAATAAGACTTACTCTGTCAATACTATGGTACAGATCATGTAAGAACGCTTGCTCATCAAACTGTCTAAAATGTCTTTAAAAATATAACAGGTTTTGGATTTGGTCATAATTTGTATTTCTAACACAATCAATTGCACAGTGATCACTGACAATCATTACAGAATATCCCAGTCAATGTGTATTTGTGAGGGTTATTCGTTAGAATAATGTCCAATGGCGTTGATTTGATAGATGCTCTGGCATTCGGTCTTGTAGGCGCATTCATTAATTGAGTGAGATGCAGAGAGTCACACAGTTCTTTAAAAGAGTCCGATAGTAAATGCCTGGATGTAAGCATGTCCCAGTTAAAATCTCCTAAAATAATGAATTCTGAATCATTTAGCTTGTGCAGGACATCAGAAAGATGTGCATCTCCCGATGCCGAGAGCGGTCTGTAGCAGCCGACTACAGCGATGTGGGAGTCCTTAAATACGTTCAACTTTAACCACAAGCAATTCAAAATGTTTGGCTTTGGTAAGCGAGAGAATTTCAGAGGTGTTAAACTCGGATTTAACATAAATTGCAACCCCTCAACCCCCCTCCTCCTCCTGCAACCCCTCCTGGATTCATCCAATCCATTCTGAAAACCGAGTACCCATCAATATAAATCAAGTTATTTGACATAGATTTATTTAGCCAAGTTTCTGATAAAACCATTATGTCTGCATAATTATGTCTGTTTCAGCCCATATTCAAATCATGTCTATTTTTGGAAATTGACTTCTGACATTGACATGCAAGAGGCCAAAACCTGCTCTGTTTTTAAAATCATAGGGAGTTGGTAGAGATTGCATGGTATCTACCGGCCCAGGGTTTGGTCGCACATTACCAGAGATCAACAATAAAAGCATAACAATATATCTCAGTTGCCCAATGCGTGAGGACTTGGTGGAGCCAGCACATTGTCAATAAAACAAACTGAGTCTTTCGACACAGAAAAAAAGTAAATCAATAGTTTGCGATTTTAGAAGTTTGCCATCAAATGTAGGTCCAGTTGAGTTTGAGAGTGGAACAAATGCAATTGCAGAGAGAGACCAAGTTCCTGGTGGTATTGACATGGTCTCGTTGGAGTGCTTGCTAATTGTAGGGCACAAGGCGCGATAATTCACTCACTCATTGATCATTCAGCCTATTTAATCCAGGATGCCATTGAGTAAAGAGCAGGCACAGTGACGCATAATGCAGTTTTATAGAGGTATTTATAGAGGTATTTCAGTACAGGTGTGCAGCGAGCAGTTGTGTAGAACAACGTAGATTTTCCCATGTGATCATTGGTGTATTCTTTCCGCCGATAACCATTTCTTAAATGGAAGCAAATGGAACGAAATGGGGATAAACATACCTGCATTTGTCAATAGAAACTTCTGTTTGCAACTGTTGGACTACTGATTACACCCGAGATCAGCTAGATGCAGCCAAGAATGTGCTGTTTGTCACCTAATAGCGACCTCATAAGGGTATAGGGAAAATTCTAGTATCATGTAGTAGCCTAAACCTATTGATGTTGCATTGAGCTGGGAGAATGGAATATGAATGACAGTCATCCAATATACTGTAATAGAAGCAAGGCCATGCTCGTACAAAAAATCTTACACGTCTCCGACCGCCACTGTTGTGTGTGTGTTTGTGTGTGTGCGTGCATGTGTCTCAGTCAACAGATCTCAACCCAATTAAACACTCATGGGAGCGGCACTCGAGACCGTGTTTTCCAAGACCATCAACATCAAAGATTGTGTCACACTATAGAATCTATGCCAAGGTGCATTGAAGCTGTTCTGGTGGCTCGTGGTGGCTCAATGCTATTATTAAGACACTTGGGGTCTCCTTTATTTTGCTAGTTACCTGTATATCACGATGCATCCTTGACTAGTCTACTTTTGTTAAACAAAATTCAAAAGGCATGTTTGTGTATATGACCAATCTGTTTCATGTGCTTTCACAGGAAAAAAAGATGCAGGAGGATTACACAACATGCAATTTTATACTTGTACATCAACAAAAAAGTAGAAGACACTTGTGCTGTGATGCAGTTACCCCATACTGCTGTGACTAACTATTGGTGTGATGCAGTAAGCCTGGAGAAGGTGAGACAAAACAGTTTGAATCCCACTTGGGGTAAGGTTTTCTTTAACCTCTTGAAACTCCCCATCCCGGATCCGGGATTGTGACTAAGCCTCAGGCTCATTAGCATAACGCAACATTAACGATTTCTGAAAATCGCAAATAAAATTAAAATAATGCGTTTGCTCTCAAGCTTAGCCTTTTCTTAACAACACTGTCATCTCAGATTTTCAAAATATGCTTTTGAACCATAGAAATTGACTAATTTGTGTAAGAGTATGCAAAGCTAGCATAGCATTTTGTGTAGCATGTAGCACGCAACATTTTCACAAAAGCCAGATAACCAAATAAATAAAATCATTTACCTTTGAAGAGCTTCTGATGTTTTCAATGAGACTCCCAGCCACATACCAAATGCGCAGTGTTTCCTGAAAGCGTCTGTGTGTAGGAGAAATCGTTCCGTTTTCTACATTGCGCCTGGCTACCGAAACGAACCGAAAATGCAGTCACCTACAACGTGAAACTTTTTCCGGATTAACTACATAATATTGACCGAAACATGGCAAACGTTGTTTGGAATCAATCCTCAAGGTGTTTTTTCACATATCTCTTCATTGACATGCAGTTCTTGGAAGCTTGCTTCTCTCTCTGTGCCCCATGGAAAAATAGTGGCAGGTGACTTTTGCGCACCAATTTCGGCGCAGGACACCAGGCGGACACGTGGTAAATGTGGTCTCTTATGGTCAATCTTCCAACGATCTGCCTACAAATACGTCACAATGCTGCAGACACCTTGGGGAAAACGACAGAAAGGGCAGACTCATTCCTCTTGCGTTCACAACCATATAAGGAGATCATGAAAGACAGAGCCTCAAAATCCTTGTCATTTCCTGGATGCCAAGTCATCTTGGTTTTTGCCTGAAGCTCACGTTAAAGGGCACGCACAGAGAAGATATTTGTATTTCTGGACACGTCAGAGTGTTTTCTTTCGAACAGTAGCAATTATATGCATAGTCGAGCATCTTTTTGTGACAAAATATCTTGTTTAAATAAAGGAGCGTTTTTCTTCCAAAAATGAAATAGCACCACCATAAGTGTAAGAGG
>NW_027001000.1:0-8019 GCF_036934945.1 Oncorhynchus masou masou
AGTTTTGGAGAGATGTGACTTTTCTAACCCTTCAAAACACAAGTGTGACCCAATTAAAGGCACTTCCGGTTGGCACAGGAAGCTATAAGTAAACACATGTCTTGATTGACATAGACACTTATAGAATCCTGAGTTTTAAGTGTTTAAGTTGAGAATTGACTGATCTACACAGGGTTGAATACCTTTTGGGTGAATTTAACCACTTCCGGTTGCTTCAGGAAGGTTAGAATTGACACAGGTAGACCTCATAGTGGTCTGATGGACTGTCATAGAAGACAGGTTCATAAGGCATTCATAACCCACATAGGCTTCAGGTTGAATTTAGAGGTGAAGCCAATGTATTCCTATGGGGAGAGAAGTCAATGCAAACTGTTTGATGTAAACACCTTCTTTTAACTGTTAAGGGTTAATGCCACACGGTCAAGGTTAGGCTTGCACGGATCGGGAGGACCTCAGGTACGTACCTGAGGTCGAATTTTGCTTCTCACCTTAACGGTTCTCTCACGGTTCTGTCACCCAAAAGCAAATGACATTGAGGGCCAGGCTTCATTTTGGGCCTTCTTTTTCAAGGTCACTGCACTCAGAGCGAGCTATGGTCAAGCGGGCGTCTCGTTGAACTCGGCACAGTCTGGGGACTATGGTGATGCCATTTTTTGTGTTGATTTCAGTATGCCATTTGGTGATGGTCCCTCTCCGTTTAAACATATTGCAAATGCACAAAAGTCAACTAGCAAGTCAGTGTCCATCAGTCAATTAGATGTCATTCTGACACCAAACTGATATCAATTGACACCAAACCCACTTTTTCCAACTCATTTAGAAGCCAACTATCACATATGTCAGAGCAGGCCCATAATTCACAGCGCCTTTAGTTTAAAACATAATAAAGATGTAAAACACATAGTTACGTTCTAGCTACGGGTCCAGTTCGGACATTATGTGTAGTCCTATGTGAGGCGACCCCGAATCCCGAGTTCCGGCTCGATAGGTCCTTCGGTGCCCGAGTAAAACCCTAATTGGTGCTGAAAATCCACTTTTTCCATGCCTTGCTATGGGGTCTTTGAATGAGCTATCGGACAGAAACGTTGGGGTCCGTGTCTATGGGCCGAGCCGGTATCAATGCACCTAGGCTTGTGTCCTGAGACTTTTCTAAATGTCGCCATTTTCATAATGGTCAAAATGAATTGAAGTCATTGCAAATGTACAAGGCTGTTTCTCAGTCCGAGAACCTTCTAGAGCCACCTAACTCACCACGCACTATCGACCTGAGGTCTAGAACAGGTTTCTAAAGTTTCGGAACTCTAGGTCTGACGGTTGTTTTTTAGCTCGAACAAAGCTAACTATTGGAGGCACTGTCTGTCTCTACGCACCCCACTATACGTCCCTCCTTCAAGTTGTGTATCTGTGTGATTTAGTTTTCCTTTGAACTTTTATGGGAAAAATGACTGATTTACAGTTCATGGGGGTTGCCTAATCACACATATGAAGTTTTGGACAGATCTGATTTTTTTAACCCTTCGATACAGCCCCTGAGACACCAGTTATGGCACTTCCGGTTGGCACAGGAAGCTATAAGTCAACACATATCCTCATTGGGGTATGCTTTTACGGAATCCTGAGTTTTAAGTCTTTATGTTAGGAATTGACTGATTTACACATGGTTTAATCCACTATGTCTATCAAACTGCAGGCAGGGTATGGATACACACTTTTAGGGCGATTTTAACCACTTCCGATTGGTCCAGGAAGCTTAGAATCAACACAGGTAGACCTCATACTGGCCTGATGGACTGTTACCGAAGACAGGGTCATACGGCATTCATAACCCATATAGGCTTCAGGTTGAATTTAAGGGTGCAGGCAATGTATTCCTCATGGGAGAGAAGTCAATGCAAACTGTTTGATGTAAACACCTTATTTTAACTGTGAAGGGTTAATGCCACACGGTCAAGGTTAGGCTTGCACGGATCGGGGGACCTTAGGAACGTACCTGAGGTCGAATTGTGTTTCTCACCCTAACGGTTCTCTCACTGTCACCCAAAAGCAAATGACATTGTGGTGCAGGCTTCATTTTGGGCCTACTTTTCTAATGGTCGTTGCGCTAGACCGAGCGAGCTACGGTCAAGCGGGATATCTCGTTGAACTCGGCACGGCCTAGGGGATTGGTGGTAATTCCATTGCCTGCTCTCTGTGTCTTTAAGCACCGCACTTTGTCACTCCGCACTTTGTCACTCCATCCAAATTTGACTTTATGCAATGAATATCTGTAAAATTTGATTTACTCCTTTACTCCTCAATTCAAGAAGCAGTTTTGGTAGGGTAGTGGTTATCATGTTCGCTTAACAGGCGAAAGGTCCCCGGTTTCAAGCTGGGTGGAAAACAGCGCTCATTGACACAAGCAAAAATTATTATATTTGCAAAAGATAAATATTTTTGTCATAAATGCCATAATTTGGAAATGTTTTTAATTTATGCAATGAATATCTGTAAAATTTGGTTTACTCCTTGCTGTATTTTCTAGCAGTAGTTTCTGTAGTGTAGTGATTTATTTATGGAAAAGTTATGATATTTGTAAAAGAGAAATATTTTTCATAATTGCCATATTTTGGAAATGTAACTTTATGCAATGAATATCTGACAAATTTGGTTTACTCCTTGATGACAATTCAAGCAGCAGTTTCTGTAGTGTCGTGGTTTGCACTGTCACTTAAAATGTTAAAGGTCCCTGGTTTGAAACTGGGCAGAAAGCAGTTTTGGTCGGGTAGTGATTATCATGTTTGCTTAACAGGCGAAACATTCTTACAATGTCAACATTGTAGAAAGGGGGAGTTGTGCAAAACCTAATTTAACAAGTGAATAATCTCAAAAGAGAAGTTGGGGAATACTGTTGGACCGCATACATGTAAAGTGGCTCTATCGTAGAGATACTTCCCCTTGTGTTCAAATATTGATACAACCTGATTTTTCTACAAAGTCCTCCAATGAATGTAAAGGCACGGATGGGATTTGAACCCATGATTTTCAGTTTACGAGACGGACGCCTTACCACTTGGCCACCATGCCTCTCTATAATAATGCAATATATATATATATATATATTTATCAACATTCTGAAAGTAGCAGTTGTGCAAATGTGAATTTGGCACACAAACTCAGTGGAGAAAGGACCTCATACATATATGGCATGCACTCCCCCTCTGAGCTTGCAGATAAAACGCAATATTAATACAATGTACTTTTTATATACACCACTCCATTGAAACGACAATTAAATGATAACAGGTACGGACAGGGATCGAAAACATGAACTTGATGCCATAAAAGTTGGCAACCATGCCACTTCTGTTCTATAAATGTACTAACAGGGATTGAACGCATGTTCTTCAGATTACAAGACCAAATGATTTAGCACATCTCTGTTTCCTGCTTAAAATTTCAACATTCTGTAGAAGTTGGGTCTTTGCAAAAAAACATGGAGGTGCTGGGGATTGAAACCAAGACCTCATACTTGCAAAGCATGCGCTCTACCACTGAGCTACAAGGGGAACTATCTCTACGATACAGCCACTTTACGTATTTGCGGTCCTACAGTATTCCCCAACTTCTCTTTTGAGAGTATTCACTTGTTAAATTAGCTTTTGCACAACTCCCACTTTCCTCAATGTTGACATTCTAAGAATGAAATAGATGTGCAAAGTCATCTGTTTTTGTTAACTGAAGCACATGGGTTCAATCCTTGTTCAACGTTTATGGTAGATAGCTGATATTATGGAAATGTACTTTCATCACAACAGTGTAAAGAAAAGGTCAATTGTATTGATATGGCCACTGCGACCTGTATGCTCTAGTCGGCTGGCCCTTGCTACACATTAGTCGCCAGAACCATTGGCTCCAGGTCATCTGTAAGTCTATGCTAGGTAAAGCTCCGCCTTATCTCAGCTCACTGGACACCTACCCATAGAACGTGATCCAGCAGGTGTATCTCACTGGTCATTGCAAAAATTGCTGAAGCTGGAGACTTATATTTTGTTAGAGTTGCGTTAATTCGAATCTGGTATCAGGATAAGTATGATACTGAGTCACCGATTGTATAATATGTATTTTTTATTAGCTTAGCAATAAGTGGTAAATGCAATTTTTGTATATACGGGCTCTCTATCCCACCTCGCAGGGAAAACAGAGAACTGACTTGTTCTTGACAAAGATATTATAAATATACTCTGACAGAAATAGTTCCTGCTTCCGAGCCGGCCTGTCAGAGTAGAGACTGGGCGTGGTTTAGACTCACCCAGCCTATCGTTGATTGTTGGCCCAGCCCCCTAAGCGCTTCAGTTGAAAGATGTAACTGTTGTTGTGAAGAATATCTCTGCGTTCATGCTCGATACCGTTATCTCGCACCTGGCTCCTGTTATCTAACAAAATACCGTTTGTTCTTGCAACACTACATTCTGAATGTGCCCCCCCAACTCATTGCACAGTTCCTGTCTTCATGTTATTCTGTATTTTTCCATCATGAGAAAGGCCCATGGCCCTGAAACTGTTAACAATGTTTCAAGTCAGCTGTGTTGCATGACACATACATACATCCACATAAGCCAACAGCAGATAATATTCAATCACATATATGGTAACGGGCTATAGTGCATAACACAGAATCCTCATAATCCCCCTTTTTACACCCCCAAGGGGTGTAACCACACCATCCGATATACTAGGTTGCTGATGAACCCAGGAACTTTAAACCTTTATTATGTGAATATATGAAGTGATGCATGTCCCTTTGTTAATTAACATATATATAAACTGGAGTTTTTGATTCCCCCTTTTGACACCCACAAGGGTGTCACTCATTATCCTTTATTTCAGGGGTCCCAATATAGTAATATGTTAATAGCATTTCATGAAAATAATAAAAAGTTTATTATTAATAAAACTTTTTTTTTTACAGAAAAACAGAAAAGAAAAATCAACCAACAAATTGAAAAATAAATAAACAAGTGATATATGCTTTTGTCTCCCCCTTTTGATACCCATAATGGTATCACTTATCAATAACAGGATAAAACTTTGTTTGTTTATTACAATAAACAGGTATGATTCAGCCCACAAAAACATAAACAACAGAAAGAGAGTTGTATTTCAAGACAGTTTAGAGAAGGTGGTCATAAGAGTTCTTCATATCAATTGCAAATTGTGAGGCATGAGCAGTTGTGAAATGTTGCGAAGGCCCTTCTGAAAGCACACGATATGGTATTTCGTGGCACGGTCTCATACCTTACTTCATCTTGCAAAAGAAGCTCATGGTCCACTATCTGCTGCTCCAGAGTCAAGGCCAGGTCCCGCCCCATGTCACCACGGAGCACATGAGCAACTGGCTGGTGTCTCAGGGCAAAACATCCCTTAGGGAGAGGTGAGTACCACATCAGCACTCACCTTCACTGCCATTCCATGCCAGCAGCACTCCAGGAGTGTGGGTAAAATAAACAACAGAAGAATCAGAAGCCAGGAAAGGTGAATTGCTCTGTGTTTTATTTGATGGGTGTGGAAGGAAACCCGGAGGAGGGAAACGACCTCGCTCAGCTGATAAGAGAATGAGAGTTAGAGACATACTACAAGTTAGTGAGCTTTTTCACCATTTAGATAAGCATCTTTGTGTCACTCAAAAAGTGGAAGAAATTGCATATACTGTAGCCATAATTTGTAGCACAGATCCTTGGTTGAAATACAAACTAACCTTGCTTACTTATTTCAAAGCGAGGGCACATATTTCAGCTTTGTGGGAAAAAACGGACAAAGAGTTGAAATTCCACAAGGCAGTGTTGCTGATGAAATGATGCAAGAGCACCCCCTAGTGGACAAAATGCTTACAGGACCTAGTATTCCCAGGCGGTCTCCATCCAAGTACTAACCAGGCCCGACCATGCTAAGCTTCCGAGATCAGACGATATCAGGCGTACTCAGGCCGGTGTGGTCGTAAGCAAGAAACCATCTCTTGGTACACTATATAAAGTCAAAGTGAGTCTGATTAACAGCTGTTGCATTTTCACCATTTCGATAAGCATCTTTGTGTCACTAAAAAAGTGGAAGAAATTGCATATACTATGGCCATAATTTGTAGCACATATTGTTGGATGAAATACAAACTAACCTTGCTTACTTATTTGAAGCGAGGCACATATTTCAGCCTTGTGGGAAAAAACAGACAGAGTTGAAATTCCACAAGGCAGTGACAAAAAAGCTTACACCTGGTATTCCCAAGCGGTCTCCCATCCAAGTACTAACCAGACCCTACCCTGCTTAGCTTCTGAGATCGGACAAGCTCCAATCTCTTGGTACACTATATAAAGTCACCGTGTCGCTTACACTTAGGGGGACAGAGAAATGTCCACTTTGTGACACACTGAAAAGCTCAAAACTTGCTTTCATTTCCAGACCATATATTTCACTCTTGTGGGGGGGGAAAGAGGGCATATCCTTGGTTCATACTATGATGACAACTTCATGGACTAGGGCCCTATAAAATACAGCGCACCCACACGGAATCACGAAAATACAGACATTAAACCAAATTCAACAATATTCAAAAATGCTTTGAACTAAGGAGGAAATCAACTCAATCCCTTCAACTTGTTAGAAAATCCATTCATTTGCCCAAGTGAATCATAAGACACGAACAAAATGCATCAGTGATTCGTATTTTCACGCAACTTTCCGAAACTGCACAGGACTGCCCAGTATCTGTACGC
Organism: Oncorhynchus masou masou; assembly: GCF_036934945.1. Taxonomy (NCBI): domain Eukaryota; kingdom Metazoa; phylum Chordata; class Actinopteri; order Salmoniformes; family Salmonidae; genus Oncorhynchus; species Oncorhynchus masou. The sequence continues at coordinate 6,747 of NW_027001000.1, forward strand.
ATGCGTGCGGAGCGCAAAGTAGCCTATGCCAGCCTAAGCAGAATTATATCATGATTATTTGCATCAATTCAGTGGCCATTTTTTTTGCAAACTCCGCAATCACATGAGCGCTACAGCAACGCGTTTAACCAAACAAAGGTCTCTTCCTGGCGCACACTTGCCTTTATAAAGGGTAACAACACCCCAAAATCGACATGTCTTCCATTTTTCCCAGACCTCAAAAGTGGTTCCCTGCTCGGGTTTTAAACATTGTCTTGGTTATAGAACATCCAATCGTGTTATATTTCTATTAAAAATGTGTACTTTTGAGAGCGAAAACCTGTAGAAGCAGAGACAAACGGTCAACGGGGAAATGTTAACGGAGAATAGGGGATTTGGGGGGGGGGGGGGGTTTTGGCAAAAGGATTTTACATGAACATTAGGTAGCTAAATAAGGTTAGCAAGATGCTGCTACACTTGACCGTGGTATTTGTTCATGTTTAGCAACTCCCAATTAGCGCATTCCTCTAGGACAGGAAATTCCATTGAAAGTGGCATCCTTCTGGGGTTCCTGTCAACTGATCCTATTCAGTTTTAAACATCCATGCTGCACAGGCGTGTGAACCATCCTTTATGTTTAGTGCAATAACTGTTTAAACATAACAGATCACTTGTGCTCTGAATTCAACCCAAAACCAACTATTCAGTCAGTGTTAAGAGCAGTTGTTTGAAACCACCGGAAAGGCAAGCCAAGCTTGCCAGCATCTTGATTTCCATTTGACTGACCATCAGTTTGACACAACACTGAACTCCTAGCCAACCAAATTATAACATTGAGTAAAAGGTGTAGGTGACGCCAACATTGTTGATACTCCCCATCCGTATCCGGATCGTGAATAAAGCCTCAGGCTCATTAGCATAACGCAACGTTAACGATTTCTTAAAAATCGCAAATAAATGAAAATAATGTGCCTGCTCTCAAGCTTAGCTCTTTCTTTAACAACACTGTCATCTCAGATTTTCAAAATCTTGCTTTGAACTATAGCAATTCACTAATTTGTGTAAGAGTATGCTAAGCTAGCTTAGCATTTTGAGTAGCATTTAGCACGCAACGTTTACACAAAAACCAGATAACCAAATAAATAAAATCATTTACCTTTGGAAGAGCTCGGATGTTTTCAATGAGGAGACTCTCAGTTACATAGCAAATGTTCAGTTTTTCCTGAAAGAAACTTTGTGTAGGAGAAATCGCTCCGTTTTGTACATCACATTTGGCTACCGAAACGAACTGAAA
>NW_027001001.1:0-8019 GCF_036934945.1 Oncorhynchus masou masou
CCTCATATATATATATATCGATTGGAGAAGTGTTTAACATCACTTCGCTACCACATCCTCATATATATATATCGATTGAGAATGTTTAACATCACCGCTACCACATCCTCATATATATATATATATATATATCGATTGGAGAAGTGTTTAACATCACCGCTACCACATCCTCATATATATATATCGATTGGAGAAGTGTTTAACATCACCGCTACCACATCCTCATATATATATATATATATATATCGATTGGAGAAGTGTTTAACATCACCGCTACCACATCCTCATATATATATATATCGATTGGAGAAGTGTTTAACATCACCGCTACCACATCCTCATATATATATATATATATATATATCGATTGGAGAAGTGTTTAACATCACCGCTACCACATCCTCATATATATAACGATTGGAGAAGTGTTTAACATCACCGCTACCACATCCTCATATATATAACGATTGGAGAAGTGTTTAACATCACCGCTACCACATCCTCATATATATAACGATTGGAGAAGTGTTTAACATCACCGCTACCACATCCTCATATATATAACGATTGGAGAAGTGTTTAACATCACCGCTACCACATCCTCATATATATAACGATTGGAGAAGTGTTTAACATCACCGCTACCACATCCTCATATATATAACGATTGGAGAAGTGTTTAACATCACCGCTACCACATCCTCATATATATATATATCGATTGGAGAAGTGTTTAACATCACCGCTACCACATCCTCATATATATATATATCGATTGGAGAAGTGTTTAACATCACCGCTACCACATCCTCATATATATATATATCGATTGGAGAAGTGTTTAACATCACCGCTACCACATCCTCATATATATATATATCGATTGGAGAAGTGTTTAACATCACCACTAATACATCCTCATATATATATATATATATATCGATTGGAGAAGTGTTTAACATCACCGCTACCACATCCTCATATATATATATATCGATTGGAGAAGTGTTTAACATCACCGCTACCACATATATACATATACATATATATACACATATATACATTTTTTTTTTACATAAGCACAATGTGACTGCAAGTGACAGCTTGGAATGTCTAACTGAAATACGGGACAAAATATATATATATATCTAAATTTCTGGTGTTTGTTGATAAAATCTGGGACATAATTGTTTCTTTGGCGGGACAAAGGGACAAAATGCAGGATTGTCCCACACGATCCGGGATATGTGGCCACCCAAAGGCCGTTTGTCACTGATACCCCATAATGTCAAAGTGGAATTATGTTTTTCAAAATGTTTACAAATTAATAAAAATGAAAAGCTGAAATGTCTTGAGTCAATATGTATTCAACCCCTTTGTTATGGCAAATAAATAAGTTCAGGAGTAAAAATGTGCTTAACAAATCACATAAGTTGTATGAACTCATTCCGTGTGCAATAAGTGTTTACATGTTGAGTGACTTCCTCATCTCTGTACCCCACATGCACAAATACATTTAAGGTCCCTCTGTCAAGCAGTGAATTTCAAACACAGATACAAAGACCAATGCCTCACAAGGGGCACCTAACAAAAAGCAGACATTACCTCTCCCTTTGAGCATTGTGAAGTTATTAATTACACTTTGGATGGTGTATCAATACACCCAGTCACTACAAAGATACAGGCGTCATTCCTTGGTTGGATCAAGGACTTTTTAATTTACTGCCCACAGAGGGTCCTCATGAATATAAACTAATACGTAGCACTTTATAAACTAATACTCTGATGAACTGACCATGAATACAGGGCGCCTCAGGGAGTGTGTCCTTTTCTCCGTTGTTGTTCTCTATCTACACTAACGAGATGAAGAAACAAGGAAACAATATGAGCCTTTTAAGTACGTGGATGACATGGCTCTGGTGGGGCTCTTTATTAAACATGCTCCGTCAGATGGGGACAGCTATTTATAAACAGACCAACAACCTTCAAGAATGGTGTCGGTCAAGTGGCCCTCCACATCAATGTGGAAAAGACAAAGGAGCTGATCATCAATGGCAACAATTTACCAACGTCCCAACCACTCTTCCAACCAGTGTTTTAAATACAGAGGGACACAAATTGATAACAGGCGGAGTTGTACAGAGAATGCAGACTATTTTTTTCTTTTTAAAGCAAGCCAATGCCTGCTCTTAAAAATAAATAAATTAAAAAAAATATTCAGGAAATGAAAGGGATTTGGGTTGTGCCAGAATGTTCTGGAGAGGGTGTACAGAGCTTGGTGGACAGGATCCTCCGTTCAATATAAAGTCTGTTATGGAAATCTGAGGGTGGCTCAGCACACAGGCAAAAATCCTAGATGAAAACCTGGTTCAGTCTTGTTTTCCAACGAACACATGGAGGGTAATTCACCTTTCAGCAGGACAAAACATAAAGTACAAGGGTAAATCCACACTGGAATTGCTTACCTGTAATGTCTGATTTCCTGATTTCGGTCTGAAGAGAGTGTAGCAGGATCGACCAAAGCAGCATTGTAAAAGGTGTCCATATCGTTTTTAATAACAAAAGCACTGAACACTATGAAAACCAATAAACGAGTATGTGACATGACGAAACAGTACCGTGTGGTGAAAACACAGACACGGAAACAAACACCCACAAACCAACAGTGAAAAACAGGCTACGTAAATATGATTCTCAATCAGAGACAACTAACGACACCTGATTGAGAACCCACTAGGCGAACACAGAAATAGAAAACATAGAAACACAAACATAGACTGCTCCACCCCAACTCACGCCCTGACCATACTAAATAAATACAAAAACAAAGGACATAAAGGTCAGAACGTGACACTACGAGAACAAAGGGGAATGTTCCTGAGTTGTTGAGTTACAGTTGACTTAAATCTACTTTAAAATCTATGGCGAGACTTGAAATGGTTGTCTAGCAACGATCAACAACCGATTTGAGCTTGAAGAATTAATAAATGGGCAAATATTACAATCAGGCGTGGACAGCTTTTAGAGACTTACCCAGAAAGACTCAAGCTCTTAGTCTTACCCAGAAAGACTCATAGCTGTAATCGCTGGCAAAGGTTTCACTGTCATTATGGGGTATTGTGGGTACTTACTGAAGGTACTGTGTTACATACAGCTGGGTGAGCGTTGAGAATTTGGGCAAGTAATATACAGTATATCTCTATATATGTGGACCTAGAGTCAGGACCTGTCGCTTGTAATGTACAGTATATCTCTATATTTCTGGACGTAGAGTCAGGACCTGTCGCTTGTAGTTTTTACGCTGTTTTAGTTGTTGTTGTTTTTTAAGTACTACTTGTGTTTTTTTTAAGTACTACTTGTGTTTTTTTAAGTACTACTTGTGTTTTTTTAAGTACTACTTGTGTTTTTTTAGTACTACTTGTGTTTTTTAAGTACTACTTGTGTTTTTTAAGTACTACTTGTGTTTTTTAAGTACTACTTGTGTCTGCGAAATGCCTGGATGTAGAAAACCTGCTGTGTACAGAGACATTATTCACTCAATATCCTACAGTAAATACAATATCACCATTTACTGATTTATCTGATGAATTGCCAGTTCAAGATGCAGATATAAATGCACAACTCATTGTAAAATCTTTTCTTCCATTTGCTTTGTCTCCAGGCTCGGCCTAAAGGGAAGGCCTGACCCCATATCAGGGCAAGAAGATGTTTGGGGAATACAAGTGCCTAAATGCAGAGGGAAGTGATGAGCGGAAACTCCTGGGCCAACATGGGACAAGAATGCATCAAGTGCCACATCAACGTTTGCCCCTCAGAAGCAGGTAAATAGTAACATTTTCATTTAGTATCCATGATATAAGCCTGGTCTCAGATCTGTTTGTGCTGTCTTGCATATAGGGCCTACATAGAGAGCAGGTTACCATGACATTCCTCCATCAGACTGTCCTATTGGCTCAGGACCAGGTTACCATGACATTCCTCCATCAGACTGTCCTATTGGGAAGGACAAGGTTACCATGACATTCCTCCATCAGACTGTCCTATTGGCTGTAGGACATAGCTCATTATTTAAACGGAGGTACTGAAGTGTTTGTTACTGACATATAAACTAATAATTGGCACTTTATAAACTAATACTTAGCACTTTATAAACTGGAAGCCAGTGGAGAGAGCGGAGGAGCGGGGTGACGTGAGAGAACTTGGGAAGGTTGAACACCAGACGGGCTGCGGCGTTCTGGATGAGTTGTGGTAGGGGCCGAATGGCACAGGGCAGGGAGCCCAGCCAACAGCGAGTTGCAGTAATCCAGACGGGAGATGACAAGTGCCTGGATTAGGACCTGCGCTGCTTCCCTGTGAGGCAGGGTCGTACTCTGCGGGCCTGGATAAATAAAAAGGTTACCGCCATAATGTTGGTTGTAGAATATCTTAATGTAAAGTGATTACGCCAAGGTGTTTCTCTGTGGAGGAGGACACTCTGGAGTTGTCTGATCGTGATGGCGAGATCAGGAACGGGCAGTCCTTCCCCTGGAGAAAGAGCAGCTCGGTTACTGTCGAGGTTCAGCTTGAGGTGGTGATCCGTCATCCACACTGGATATGCCCTGCCAGACATGCTTGGGTCAGAGATTTTTCCACCAATGGTTAAGGTCAGAAGGGGGAAAGGGAGAAGCTTAATTGTGTGTAACATATCATCCTAGGGAGCCAAGGTTATGACAGAGCCAGGTTCACTTAAACCTCCAGTGGTTTATGAAGAGGCCAAAACTCATCTAAATGGGGGATATATAGTATTTAATCTCAGTAAAAAATAGGCCTGATTGTCCACGCCACTCTGTTGTGCTGGAAGCATTTACCTGTTTGTGTTCCAATCCATGTGTGTAAATTGGGGACAATTCCCAACTCGTCAATTCAGGGAGAGTAAACTGATGGTTCCAATTTCAGTTTACAGCCTGAAGGTCTAGAAGTGAAATGACCCAGAACAGAGGAGAGTCGTGTGTAGCTTTAGCATGACGGATATCCCTGATACAGAGAAGAGCAGTGTTGTGACAAGCGAAGCCTTAACTGTTCAAAGTCATTGACGCTGGCGGGAGAGCGTGCACACCGTTTACGTGAATAAGAAGTTTTGGAGAATGTCGGGGAAAGAGGGATACTGGTCTTTTTTTTAAAGGGCATATTCAGCAGTGCAACTCGCTCACTGGAAGACAAGGATACTTGATTAGATCCCGGTCAGGGATGAGTTGAATTAGGTTGGTGTTGGGTCATAGTAGAAATAACGGAAATATCAATAATAAAATGGGATAGGGTCAACTCAGGGCAGGGATTCTGAAGACGTTATTTCCTGTTTCCTGTTTATGGATTCAATAGTCTAGAAATATTTAATTGAGTCATTTAGGGCAGTTATGTTTAGCATTGTGAAATGTTATCTGCAAACGAGGATCGGATGTCGTGTCACCTTCTTTCAAAATCTTGAGATTATGGCATCAAACATGGAATCAGCAGCTTTTGAAAGACAGGTCAAATAGTTTACATTTAAACATGAAAGCACTGAAACTGCACTGAAACTGGAAACACTTATCTCCCTCACTAGCTTTAAGCACCAACTGTCAGAGCAGCTCACAGATTACTGCACCTGTACATAGCCCACCTATATTTTAGCCCAAACAACTACCTCTTTCCCTACTGTATTTAATTTATTTATTTATTTTGCTCCTTTGCACCCCATTATTTTTATTTCTACTTGCACATTCTTCCATTGCAAATCTACCATTCCAGTGTTTTACTTGCTATATTGTATTTACTTTGCCACCATGGCCTTTTCACTTTTACCTCCCTTTATCTCACCTCATTTGCTCACATCGTATATAGACTTGCTTATACTGTATTATTGACTGTATGTTTGTTTTACTCCATGTGTAACTCTGTGTCGTTGTATGTGTCAACTGCTTTGCTTTATCCTGGCCAGGTCGCAATTGTAAATGAGAACTTGTTCTCAAATAAGCAAAGAGAAATGACAGTCCATCATTACTTTAAGACATGAAGGTCAGTCAATCTGGAAAATTTGAAGAACTTTGAATGTTTCTTCATTTGCAGTTGCAAATACAATCAAGCGCTATGATGAAACTGGCTCTCATGAGGACCGCCACAGGAAAGAAAGACTCCAGAGTTACCTCTGCTGCAGAGGATAAGATCATTAGAGGTAACTGCACCTCAGATTGCAGCCCAAATAAATTCTTCACAGGGTTCAATTAACAGACACATCTCAACATCAACTGTTCAGAAGAGACTGTGTGAATCAGGCCTTCATGGTCAAATTGCTGCAAAGAAACCACTACTAAAGGACACCAATAAGAAGAAGAGATTTGCTTGGACCAAGAAACAAGACCAATGGACATTAGACCAGTGAAAATCTGTCCTTTAGTCTGATGAGTCCAAATATGAGATTTTTGGTTTCAACCACCGTGTCTTTGTGAGACACAGAGTAGGTGAATGGATGATCTCCGCATGTGGATGTCAGAAGGTGAATTCACCAATTTGTAAGTCGCTCTGGATAAGAGCGTCTGCTAAATGACTTAAATGTAAATGTGTGGTTCCCACCGTGAAGCATGGAGGAGGAGGTGTGATGGTGCTTTGCTGGTGACACTGTCAGTGATTTATTTAGAATTCAAGACACACTTAACCAGCATGGCTACCAAAGCATTCTGCAGCGATACGCCATCCCATCTGGTTTGGGCTTAGTGGGACTATCATTTGTTTTCAACAGGACAATGAACCAACACACCTCCATGCTGTGTAAAGGCTATTTGACCAAGAAGGAGAGTGAAGGTGCTGCATCAGATAACCTGGCCTCCACAATCACCCGACCTCAACCCAATTGAGATGGATTGGGATGAGTTGGACTGCAGAGTGAAGGAAAAGCAGCCAATAAGTGCTCAGCATATGTGGGAACTCCTTCAAGACAGCTGGAAACGCATTCCAGGTGAAGCTGGTTGAGAGAATGCCAAGAGTGTGCAAAGCTGTCATCAAGGCAAAGGGTGTAAATAAGAATTTGTTCTTAACTGACTTGCCTAGTTAAATTTAAAAAACAATTATAATTTTGAATATCTTTGAAAAGCCATTAACTGTTCTGTGTATCTAGGAATATGCTATTTGTATTAACAAACAAGTGCCTTATATATTATTATCTGTGAAAAGGTGCTTATTGTGTAGGGTATGTACGCTACCATTCCATTGATGTTTCTGTTAAAGATATTGAAGCACTAATGCTATCATGAATGAATAGAGCAGAAATGATACCAGAACTAGATAGTAATTCACCACTGTGTTATATGAAATAAATACAAAAAAAATGTAATGCTGCAATTGTTGACAAAATAATTGACTTGTTAACTTTTTGTATGAAATAAAAATGTTGCCTCCTTGCTAGTAAAAAGGGATGTACCTACAGTTAGGTTACATGTGTATGCATTACTTCCTGAATGTATCTAGTTATAGGATAGGTTACATGTGTATGCATTACTTCCTGAATGTACCTACAGTTATAGGATAGGTTACATGTGTATGCATTACTTCCTGAATGTACCTAGTTATAGGATAGGTTACATGTGTATGCATTACTTCCTGAATGTACCTACAGTTATAGGATAGGTTACATGTGTATGCATTACTTCCTGAATGTACCTACAGTTATAGGATAGGTTACATGTGTATGCATTACTTCCTGAATGTTTGGATTAGAAGGAAGTGTATCTGTTTGTGCCAGTCTGTGTTATCATGCCAAATCCGTGGCTTGACAGGTGACCACGAACAGATCTGGGACCAGGCTATAAAAGCAGACCACAGATCTGGGACCAGGCTATAGAAGGATACCACAGTTCTGGGACCAGGCTATAGAAGGAGACCACAGTTCTGGGATCAGGCTATAGGAGACAAACATATCTGGGACCAGGCTATAAAAGGAGACCACAGTTCTGGGACCAGGCTATAGAAGCAGACCACAGATCTGGGACCAGGCTGTAAAAGCAGACC
>NW_027001002.1:0-8018 GCF_036934945.1 Oncorhynchus masou masou
TCATTAATGTCTTTATCGAATTACAGATTGCCTCTTATCCACTCCTGGTCCCCTTATGCCATAGTTTGTACATATCAAATGGTCAGTAGAAAACACACTTGTTTAATTAAGCAAGTCAACCATATCAGCTATGTTTTTAAATGCAGTAAATGAGGCTGAATTAACTGTTTCGATGCCAGACAAGGCTCAGCTGACAGCCAGGTGTAACAATGGTAAGGTGTTGGGACTCTGCTGTTGGGACAGCTTTATGTAGGCCCTAACAGTTTGTGGGCACCGTTTGTGACCGTTATAGCCCAATTAATGTATTGTTTAGTGTTGTGTTGTGTAGTGGCTTGCTGGCATGCATCAAAAACCATTTTGGGGGGTTTGCCCCACCAAGATTTACATTATAAAATCAAAACTGCACACACAATGTAAGTTTGTTAGAAGTTGTTTCAATATCAGGGTGTGTGTTACCCACAATGAGAAGTCAATGAGTGTTGATGGCGAAAGGAAGCCTCTTGCTGTATATTTGTGTACCTTGGGTCTATTTCAGAGATGGGGATGAGGTGAGCTATGGTTCGGGCTAAAGAGAAGCAGTCTACTTTTCATGACCGTCTTTAAACAAAGCACATATGACTGCTTGACTTACTTTGATCCTTACAAGTGAAAACTCATTCATACCAGCTAAAGCTCTCCGGCTCAATGTGCAAGAGTTATGCTGTAGACTACTGTTTGTAAATTAGGATCGGAATCATAAATGTTGTCATCTTACATCAATAAGGGATGTGGAGCTAGCCTTTTCTCTAGCTGGAAGACAATTGAAGATATGTTATGAATCAATGCCCCATCCTTGAAGCACTGATAACTATTTCAAAAGGGAATTCTCGGGTCATGCTCCTACCATTGGCAAGCAAAACTGAGGGAAGTCTATAAATGTATTCATTGCAAGTGCATGCTGCTCATGATAGCCTACAGTATGTGTGCGTTCAATTATTCAATGCATGACCTAATAGATAACTCACAGTTTATTATGTTCTTCACCAATTATATTGGACTCAAAGGGAGTAAAACTGGTTTATGAATACCTTCCATCGTTGCCCTAAAGACATTAAAGCCTGGACATCAGTCAGCCAAGATAATAGTGTGTAAGAACAGAGGAAGGAAGGGGAAAATAATATCTCCCCTGGCCAATTATGATTGGCAGGAGAAAGCAAATCGCACCTATCATTAAAATACCAATCAGATAACTTTGTTTCCCCATAAAGAGGCAATCAGCACATTTGAAACAATAACAAACTGTACTCCCCGCCACTGTTTCACTACAATACTGAGGGTGGGGCTGGAGAAATGTAACCACTCTCAAATTCCTAGACAAGCTATGGTTAGAAGAACTGACCATCCATGATATCAAATTGTAGTTTTAAACATGTTTCAAGGCTATACAGTGTTTGTTTCTATTTGACAAACATTGGAGTAAAACAAGCTTATATTTTGGGTTCTGATTCGGTACGACGGTTAAACTAAGCTCATGAGGCATTTACAAGTTATATTCTTCAAACATCAATGGGTATATATCTGTAAGGATGTGCACTGAGAGTCGGGAATCAAGTGCAGGGAGTGAGTGTTTTAATGAAAAAAACGCAACATAATCCATAACAAGAACCACGAACACGCACAGATATGAAACTGAAACAGAAACAATGACACCTGGGGAAGGAACCAAAGGGTAGTGACATATATAGGGCATGTAATTGAGGAGGTGAAGGAGTCCAGGTGAGTGTCATAATGCGTGTAACGCTGGTGACAGGTGTGCGCCATAAACGAGCAGCCTGGTGACCTAGAGGCCGGAGAGGGAGCACACATGATAATATCATTAATTTAAGCTTCTCTGGGAGTGTCCCATCTCACCAACAGCCAGTGAAATTGCAAGGCGCCAAATTTAAAACAACAGAAATCCAATATTTAAAATTCCTCAAACATACAAGTATTTTACACCATTTTAAAGATAAACTTGTTGTAAATCCCACCACAGTGTACGATTTCAAAAATACTTTACGACGATAGCACACCAAACGATTATGTTAGGTCAGCACCTAGTCATAGAAAAACACAGCCATTTTTCCAGCAAAAGAGAGGAGTCACAAAAAGCAGAAATAGAGATAAAATGAATCACTAACCTTTGATGTTCCTCATCAGATGACACTCATAGGACTTCATGTTAAACAATACATGTGTGCTTTGTTCGATAAAGTGCATATTTGTTTCCAAAAATCTCAGTTTACATTGGCGCATTATGTTCAATAGTTCCAAAACATGGGATGATTTTGCAGAGCCACATCAATTTACAGAAATACTCATAATAAACATTGCTAAAAGATACAAGTGATGTGCATGGAATTTTAGATCTACTTCTCCTTAATGCAACTGCTGTGTCAGATTTTTTAAAAAGCTTTACGGAAAAAGCACACCATGCAATAATCTGAGTACGGCGCTCAGACACAAAAACAAGCCATAAAGATATCTGCCATGTTGTGGAGTCAACAGAAGTCAGAAATAGCATTATAAATATTCACTTACCTTTGATGATCTTCATCAGAATGCACTCCCAGGAATCCCATTTCCACAATAAAGTCCATCATTTATGTCCAAATACCTCCTTTTTGTTCGTGCATTTAGCCCAGTAATCCAAATTCATGAGGCACGATAACTAGGTCCAGATGAAAAATCAAAAAGTTTCATTACTGTTGGTGGAAACATGTCAAATGATGTATAGAATCAATCTTTAGTATGTTTTCAACGCCTTAACGGTACACGTTCCCCAAGGGCACCCCGCCCCCCACCAAGCTCAACTCAAAAGATGGCGCACAGAATGCAAAAATATTGTTAGAAATATTTAACCTCCACACATTAACTTCTCTGGCCCACCCGGGACGCAACCGTACCCCCTTCCAACAATAAATGCAAATGCGCTACGCCAAATGCTAATAGCACTCGTTAAAACTCAAACGTTCATTAAAATTCACATGCAGGGTAGTGAATTCAAGCTACACTCGTTGTGAATCAAGCCAACGAGTCAGATTTGTAAAATGCTTTTTGGTGAAAGCATGAGTAGCTATTATCTGATAGCAGGCAACACGCCGAAATACCAGAAAGGACGTAAACAAAGGAATTAGCGTAGCCGGCGCTACACAAAATGCAGAAATAAAATATAAAACATTCATTACCTGTCAGGATTTGGCCAGGGTTGTTCCGGGTTTTGGTCACTAGATGCCCCCATTGTGCTTTTTGACCTTATGTTTTTTCCCTTGTTCTCCATTATTATTTGCACCTGTGCCTCGTTTACCCTGATTGTATTTAAACCCTTAGTTTCCCTCAGTTCTGTGCTCTGTGTTTGTATGTTAGCACCCAGCCCTAGTGTTCTGTGTATTCTTGTCGTTTCCGGTGGATGCTCTTGTGGAATTCTGTTTTTGTTTTTGAGTATCTCTTGAGGCTTTTTTGTGCTATACCTACCACCTTTTGGATTTGCCATTTTGTATTGAAGGACTTCTCCTTTTTTACTTTATTAAAAACACCGTCTTAAGTACTGCTGTGTCTGCCTCATCTTCTGGGTTCTGCTGACTATTCGTGGCTCAGTTGGTTAAGTGACTGTTTCTCACTCCGGAGACCCAGGTTCGTAACCGGGTCCTGACATTACCTTTGACGAGATTCTTTGTTGGCACTCCTATATGTCCCATAAACATCACAATTGGGTCTCTTTTTTCGATTAAATCGGTCCTTGTGTACCCAAAATGTCATTTTATGAACACCGTCAGATCCAGTAAAAACACATTTTTTAAACGCAACGTTATTTTTTTTAATTAAAAAAGTTGCCTATAAACTTTGACAAAACACTTCAAACTACTTCTGTAATCCAACTTTAGGTATTACTAAACGTTAATAAACGATCAAATTGATCACGGAGCGATCTGTATTCAATAAGCACGAGTTTGGGTAACGTAACTAACTTTTCCGGTTCCATTGTTTACATCTGTGGACTTGACAACCGGATGTGGCTATTACTCAGATGACCAAGGATTTAGTTGACTCGAAATCACAACACTGGCAACATCGTGTGGAAGCTGTAGGAACTGTAATCTCACTCTTAATTATTTTTCCTTCCAATAGACAATACATGGGCTTGCGGATTGATTTTTCTTTGTCGATTTAGTGACCAGGTTTTCTGGCGATTTTGACCACGGAACTCATTCTGTTATAGTCACAGACACCATTGAACCAGTTCTAGAAACTTCAGAGTGTTTTCTATGCACACATACTAATCATATGCATATACTATATTCCTGGCATGAGTAGCAGGACGTTGAAATGTTGCACGATTTTTAACAGAATGTTGAAAAAAGTAACCCGATCTCTAAGAGGTTTTAACAAGTCCAATAGCTCAAATGAAAGATAAACACCTTGTTCATCTACCCAGCGAGTCAGATTTCTAAAATGTTTTATAGCAAAAACATAGCACATATGTATATCAAACCACCACTAGGACACATACAATATGTATCCATATTGTCAAGCAAAAAACACAATCACAAACGCAGGATTAAAAGAAAAATACTTCACTAACCTTTTGAAAATCTTCATCAGATGACAGTAATAGGACATGTTACACAGTACATTTGTTTTTTTCAATAATATGCAATTTATATCCATAAATCTCAGTTTACATTGAGCCATGTTCAAAAATGCTACAAAAATGTCCTGAGAAATTATACATATCTCCGCCAGATAACGCCAGATAACAGCAATACAGATCATAAACTTTGACTAAATATACATGTTCTACATATAGTTAGAAAGATACACTGCTTCTTAATGCAACCGCTGTGTTACATTTATTTTTAACGTTACAGAATTCTGCTCACTAGGCACTAATCTGAGACGGCGCTCAGACATAAGCAATATTCCTCCGCTATGTTGGAGTCAACAGAAACACAAAATTACAACATAAATATTCCCTTACCTTTGATGGTCTTCGATCAGAATGTAGTGGAAGTAGTCATACTTACCCAAAACATTGTTTGGTTTCAATTCGTGTGTCTTTGTATTAGCATATGCTGCAAGTTCCAGCTGAAATGCTACCAAAAATTACTTCTGGTCACGAACAGTTGCGCATCAAAACATCAAAATTACATATTATATGTCGACTAAACTGGTCAAACTAAGTGCAGAATCAAGCTTTAGGATGTTCTAAGCGTACAAAACAATTGGCGATTCGACCGAATAAATGCAACTCTTCTCAAACGAAATGGAACAAAAGAATAGGCTGTATACAATTGCGCAAGGACGCACAGATATTTTCCAGTGACACGTCACTATTTTGCCCGCCAACCGGTCAAAGCTCGAGGGATTTTCTTCATTACTCGCCCCATTGAAAGAACACAGCACGCTGAAGACACAGAAACTGATCCCAGATCCGTAGCTGGTTGGGAAGGGTGGGGGCGATGACGTCAAAGTTGGGGTAACTTTCCTGATGAGAGAGTTTGGGAGAATGGCTGCCCTGTGAGTTCTGCTTTTACATACAGACATAATTCGAATGGTTTTAGAAGCTTTAGAGTGTTTTCTATTCAATAATAATTATTATATGCATATATTAGCAATTTTGGACAGATTTGTTTTCTGTTTACTATGGGCACGCAATTCCTCCAAAGGGGGCAGTATTGTGCATAGCCTTAACAGGTTTTAACATACATCTGCAATGATGCTCCAACCGGAGAATTCCTTTTTCTTCAGAAATGCAATGGAACGCAGGTCGCAATCACGTGTGCACGCGTGATCAGCTCATGCCACTCTGGCAGACCCCTGACTCTATCAGCTCTCATTCCCCCCTCTTTCACAGTAGAAGCCTCAAACAAGGTTCTAAAGACTTGACATCTAGTTGAAGCCGTAGGAAGTGCAATATGACCCCATAGACACTGTATATTCGACTTGAAAAACTACAAACCTCAGATTTGGGATTTTTTTCTCGGGTTTTTGCCTGCCATATGAGTTCTGTTATACTCACAGACATCAAACAGTTTTAGAAACTTCAGTATTTTCTATCCAAATCTACTAATTATTTGCATATTCTAGCTTTTATGGCTGAGTAGCAGGCAGTTTACTCTGAGCACCTTTTTATCCAAGCTACTCAATACTGCCCCCCAGTCCCAAAGAGGTTAAGGGAATGTCCTTTGTGGAATGGCTGCACTCAAGTTAAAAAATATGCCTTAAAAAAAGGTACAAATGCTAGTCACTGGGGTGGTACCCTATAAGGTATGTCCATCGTACCCCTTGTCAGGGGTACATGTTTGTGACTTTTGAGATCCGATTATGTACCTTGAGTGACAAATGTGTCTTTTTAATATTTAGTGAATTGGTACAAAAATGTACCTTCTGAAATTGTACACATTTCTACTTATAGGGTACCACCCAAGTGACAAGGTCGTTTGTGCCTTTTAACCTGTTGATGCTCTGGGGGCACTATTTCATTTTTGGATGAAAAACGTTCCCGTTTTAAACAAGATATTTTGTCACAAAAAGATGCTCGACTATGCATATAATTGATAGCTTTCGAAAGAAAACACTCTGACGTGTCCAGAACTACCAAGATATTTTCTGTGCGTGCCCTAGAACGTGAGCTTCAGGCAAAACCAAGATGAGACGGCATCCAGGAAATGAGCAGGATTTTTGAGGCTCTGTTTTCCATTGTCTCCTTATATGGCTGTGAATGCGAGAGGAATGAGCCTGCCCTTTCTGTCGTTTCCCAAGGTGTCTGCAGCATTGTGACGTATTTGTAGGCAGATCATTGGAAGATTGACCATAAGAGACCACATTTACCAGGTGTCCGCCCGGTGTCCTGCGCCGAAATTGGTGCGCAAAAGTCACCTGCCAGTATTTTTCCATGCGATTCAGAGGAAAGCAAGCTTCCCAACTCATATATCAATGAAGAGATATGTGAAAAAACACCTTGAGGATTGATTACAAACAACGTTTGCCATGTTTTGGTCGATATTATGTAGTTAATCCGGAAAAAGTTTTACGTTGTAGGTGACTGAATTTTCGGTTAGTTTCGGTAGCCAGACGCAATGTAGAAAACGGAACGATTTCTCCTACACACAGACGCTTTCAGGAAAAACTGCGCATTTGGTATGTAACTGAGAGTCTCCTCATTGAAAACATCAGAAGCTCTTCAAAGGTAAATGATTTTATTTATTTGGTTATCTGGTTTTTGTGAAAATGTTGCGTGCTAAATGCTACTCAAAATGCTATGCTAGCTTTGCATACTCTTACACAAATTAGTCAATTTCTATGGTTCAAAAGCATATTTTGAAAATCTGAGATGACAGTGTTGTTAAGAAAAGGCTAAGCTTGAGAGCAGACGCATTATTTTCATTTTATTTGCGATTTTCAGAAATCGTTAACGTAGCGTTATGCTAATGAGCCTGAGGCTTTAGTCACAAACCCGGATCCGGGATGGGGAGTTTCAAGAAGTTAAGAAAAGGCTAAGCTTGAGAGCAGACGCATTATTTTCATTTTATTTGCGATTTTCAGAAATCGTTAACGTTGCGTTATGCTAATGAGCCTGAGGCTTTAGTCACGATCCCGGATCCGGGATGGGGAGTTCCAAGAGGTTAAGTGGCACAAATATGCATTATTCTATTCAGACAAAAACAGGCGGAATAGATATTTCTTCAGCATTTATTTTAGGCCTTCAGAAAGTACTCACACCACATGAATTTTTCCACATGAATATCCCTTTGAGTATGTTGAAGTTATTTATTACATTTTGCATGGTGTACCAATACAAGTCACTAAAAAGACACGGGCGTCCTTCCTAACTCAGTAGCCGGAGAGGAAGGAAGCCACTCAGGAATTTCACCCTGAGGCAAATTCTGACTTTAAAACAATTAAAAAGAGCTAATGGCTGTGATAAGAGAAAACTGCAAATGGATAAACAACATTGCAGTTACTCCATCATAATAACCTAATTGACAGAGTGAAAAGAA
>NW_027001003.1:0-8018 GCF_036934945.1 Oncorhynchus masou masou
CCGCTGTCTTCAACCAGGATCTCAGCGATCACTGCCTCATTGCCTGTATCCGCTACGGAGCCGCAGTCAAACGACCACCCCTCATCTGTCAGGATTTGGCCAGGGTTGTTCCAGTTGTTGGTCACTAGATGCCCCCATTGTGCTTTTTGTCCTTATGTTTTTCCCTTGTTCCCCATTATTATTTGCACCTGTGTCTCGTTTCCCCTGAGTGTATTTAAACCCTTAGTTTCCCTCTGTTCTGTGCTCTGTGTTTGTATGTTAGCACCCTGCCCTAGTGTTCTGTGTGCTCTTGTCGATTCCGGGTGACGTTCTTGTGGTATTCTGTTTTTTGTTTTTGTTTATTTTTGGTGAGTTTCTTTTGAGTTCTTTTGTGTTTTACCTACCACCTTTTGGATTTGCCATTTTTGTATTTTAGGATTTTTTCTTTATTAAATACACCGTCTTAAGTACTGCTGTGTCTGCCTCATCTTCTGGGTTCTGCTGTCTATTCGTGGCTCAGTTGGTTAAGTGACTGTTTCTCACTCCGGAGACCCAGGTTCGAAACCGGGTCCTGACAGAAACACAGAGCCAAAAATGAACCCAGAGGCAGCCAGTTCCCAGGACCTTTTTGCCACGCTGTCCCACCACCAGGAGACTGTCCAACGCCACGAAGCCGCCCTGGTTCAGCAAGAGGCCTTAATGGCTAGACATTCTCATCTTCTGTCGGAGATGCTGACTTCCATTAAGCAAATATCTGATCGACTTACCCCGGCAACAGTTCCCGTCCCAGTACCTCAAGTTCACGTACCCATGGCAGTTAACCCCCTGGCTGAACCTCGTCTTCCACCTCCCCAACGGTTCTCAGGTGATCCAAGTGCTTGTAAAGGGTTTCTCACTCAATGTTCTCTCTCCTTTGAGCTGCAACCCTCGTCGTTTCCCACCGACCGGTCTAAGATCGCATATATCATCACCCTGCTGTCGGAAAAAGCCCTGGCCTGGGCTACTGCTGTGTGGGATGCCCATAGTTCCTGCTGTGCCAGCTACTCTGCCTTTGCTGAGGAATTCAAACGAGTGTTTCAAGGCCCAAGCAGTGGTTCTGACTCAGCCAAACAGCTCCTGACTCTCCATCAAGGTTGGCGCAGCGTGACGGACTATGCCATCCAGTTCCGCACGGTGGCAGCAGCGAGTGGCTGGAACAACGAGGCGCTCACGGTGTGCTTTCTGAAAGGCCTTTCCGACACTATCCAAGATGAACTGGCCACTCGGGAACCACCGGACAATCTCGAGTCCCTGATCAAGTTGGCCTCACGCATTGACCAGCGTCTGAGAGAGAGAGAACTCAACCGTAGACCTCTAGCTCCTATCAGTCCCAGCTCCGAGTCCCCACCTTTATCATCACTGGCTCCACCGGAACCCATGCAGATTGGACGCATCTCCCAGGCTGAGAGAGACCGCCGGATGAGGAGCGACGCTGTCTATATTGCGGCAAACCGGGCCATTTCCGTTCCACGTGTCCCGGGCTCCAGGGAAACGCTCTGTCCCGTACAGACCGGGGGAACTGTAACGGGAAACATAACCTCCTCCCATCCGTCCAACTCCCGTCTGCTCATTCCAGTCACCCTCTCCTGGGACAACCACAAGCTTCACCTTCAAGCCTTGGTAGACTCTGGAGCCGCAGGTAACTTCATGGATGGTGTCTGGGCGAAGGAGAAT
Source organism: Oncorhynchus masou masou (assembly GCF_036934945.1). Classification (NCBI taxonomy): domain Eukaryota; kingdom Metazoa; phylum Chordata; class Actinopteri; order Salmoniformes; family Salmonidae; genus Oncorhynchus; species Oncorhynchus masou. The sequence goes on from NW_027001003.1 coordinate 1,693, forward strand.
GGCGTTCCCTCTGAACTTCTAAGTGACCCCATGAGGGTTACTACATTGGATGGAAGCCCTTTGGGATCTGGACTTGTCACTCATGTCACTACCTCCTTGAGACTTTCAGTTTCACAACACCAGGAATTGATGAACTTTCATTTGATCTCCTGTTCCGAGTTCCTCTCGTCCTTGGATACCCCTGGCTTCACAGTCATAACCTCACATCGACTGGTCTGTGGGCACTATCAAGCAGTGGGGTCCTACGTACAAGCTACTTGTATTTTCCAGAATTCCCCGAGTTCTACTCCCGAGTCTTTAGAATCCATCGACCTGACCCGAGTTCCCGAGTGTTACCATGACCTCAAACTGGTGTTTAGCAAACAGAGGGCCACCATGCTACCACCCCATAGATCTTACGATTGCCCCATCGACCTGTTTCCGGGCACTTGCCCCCAGGGGTCGGATCTTTTCCCTATCTCCACCGAACGAGCTGCTATGGATACCTACATCAAGGACTCTCTGGAAGCAGGCCTCATGCGTCCATCAACCTCCCGGCGGGAGCAGGGTTTTTCTTGTGGCCAAGAAAGATGGTGGGTTACGTCCTTGCATCGACTACCGGGGACTCAATGACATAACCGTCCGTAACCGTTACCCGCTACCCTTATGGCCACAGCCTTCGAGCTGCTCCAGGAAGCAGTTGTTTTCACTAAGCTTGACTGCGGAACGCATACCATCTTGTGCGGATCAGACCTGGTGACGAGTGGAAGACCGCTTTCAACACGCCTACTGGTCACTATGAATACTTGGTGATGCCCTTCGGCCTGACCAACGCCCCAGCGGTGTTCCAAGCGCTCATAAACGATGTGCTTAGGGATATGCTTAACATATTTGTGTTCGTTTACTTGGATGACATCCTCATCTTTTCGAGCTCCCTTCAAGAACACACTAAGCATGTCAGACAAGTACTCAAACGCCTCCTGGACAGCCATCTGTACGTTAAGCCGGAAAATGTGAATTCCATTCATCCCGAGTACAATTCCTGGGATTTGTAGTGGAACCCGGTCGAATCCAAATGGACCCTAGGAAGGTAGGGGCGGTAGCGGATTGGCCCACCCCCAAATCCGTTAAGGATGTTCAGCGTTTCCTGGGCTTCACAAACTTTTACCGCAAGTTCATCAAGAACTTCAGTTTGGTGGCAGCTCCTCTCAGCTTTAACCAAAGGTGGCAATGCAAGGTTTTTTGGGGAAGAGAAGCTGAGACGGCCTTCCAAGGACTCAAGCAGCGCATCCTCTCTGCTCCCATCCTGATACTACCGACTCACGGATGAACCATTTGTGGTGGAGGTAGACGCATCAGAGGTTGGTGTTGGAGCTGTCCTGTCTCAGAGGGGTGAAGACAAGAAGCTTCATCCGTGCGCTTTCTTCTCACACCGGCTTACCCCGACTGAGAGGAACTACGATGTGGGGGATCGTGAACCCTAGCGGTTAAGATGGCATTGAAGGAATGGAGACACTGGCTCGAGGGGGCTTCTCACCCGTTTCAAGTGCTTACGGACCACAAAAATCTGGAGTATATCCAGCAGGCGAAGCGATTGAACTCTAGGACAAGCTAGATGGTCTCTTTTCTTCAATCGATTCCAGTTTATCCTCACCTATCGGCCTGGGTCGAAGAATCTCAAACCGGATGCCCTGTCCCGAGTCTACGCTCCTGCCATTCGAGATGACACGGACATGCCTGTCCTTCCTGCTGCTAAGATTGTGGCTCCGATCTCGTGGCAAGTTGAGGATACCGTGAGACGGCTCAAGCTAGCGAACCGGACCCTAAAGGAGGCCCTGCCAATCGGTTGTTTGTCCCCAAGGCAGTGAGGACTCAGGTCCTTCTGGGGGCACCTCTCGCCTCACCTGTCATCCGGCGTAGGTCGCACCTTGGAGTTCATCCAGCGTAAGTTCTGGTGGCCTACCATAAGAGAAGACGTTGCCACTTTCGTCAATGCCTGCCCCGTGTGCTGCCAGGGCAAATCTTCTCACCTCCGCCCTCAAGGACTCCTTCACCCTTTACCTGTTCCCCACAGACCCTGGTCCCATATCTCATTGGACTTTATTACTGGACTTCCTCCATCCCATGGCAATACTACTATCCTAGTCATAATCGACAGGTTTTCAAAGGCGGCCAGGTTCGTCCCCTCTGACTAAGTTACCTTCTGCCAAGGAAACGGCTGAGTTGGTAATTAATCATGTGTTCCGAGTCTTCGGCATTCCTCAAGATGTGGTTTCTGACAGAGGTCCCCAGTTCGCCTCAAGGTTTTGGAAGGCCTTCTGCCAACTCATGGGGGCTTCTGCCAGTCTATCTTCAGGGTACCATCCGGAGTCCAACGGCCAAACAGAGAGGATGAATCAAGAGCTGGAAACCACCCTCCGATGTATGACTCGTGACAACCCGTCCACATGGTCATCCTTTATTGTTTGGGCCGAATACGCGCACAACACCTTGCGCTCCTCCTCCACTGGTATGTCCCCGCACGAGTGTCAGTTTGGCTATGCTCCTCCATTGTTCCCGGACCAGGAGGCAGAAGTCAGAGTGCCTTCAGCCTTGAGGTTCGTCAGACGCTGTCGGCTTAGGAGGAAGGACCCGTCTAATCTGATGCGTTCCTCACAGAGGTATCAACAACAAGCCAACAGACGTCGCCGTCCTGGGCCTACCCTGCGCCCGGCCAGAGAGTCTGGCTCTCCACAAGAGACTTACCTCTACGGGTGGAGTCTCGCAAGCTGTCCCAAAAATACATCGGTCCCTTCAAGGTTGCCAGGAGAGTTAACCCAGTTTCTTATCGCCTACACTTACCCAGATCCCTTAAGATTAATCCCACATTTCATGTGTCTTTGTTAAAACCTGTTGTTTTTTCTCCCCTTGTCCCGGCAGACAGACCTCCCCCTCCGCCTCGTGTCATTGGAGGCCAGCCGGCTTATACCGTCCACCGGATACTGGATTCCCGCCGGGTGCAGCGGTCCTGGCAGTATCTGGTGGACTGGGAAGGCTACGGTCCTGAGGAGCGCTCCTGGGTTCCTGCCAAAGACATCCTGGACCCTGACCTCATTCGTCAGTTCAGGGTCCTCCACCCTGAGAGAGCTGGTGGGAACGTCAGGAGCCGTTTCTAGGGGTGGGATTCTGTCAGGATTTGGCCAGGGTTGTTCCAGTTGTTGGTCACTAGATGCCCCCATTGTGCTTTTTGTCCTTATGTTTTCCTTGTTCCCCATTATTATTTGCACCTGTGTCTCGTTTCCCTGAGTGTATTTAAACCCTTAGTTTCCCTCTGTTCTGTGCTCTGTGTTTGTATGTTAGCACCCTGCCCTAGTGTTCTGTGTGCTCTTGTCGATTCCGGGTGACGTTCTTGTGGTATTCTGTTTTTTGTTTTTGTTTATTTTTGGTGAGTTTCTTTTGAGTTCTTTTGTGTTTTACCTACCACCTTTTGGATTTGCCATTTTTGTATTTTAGGATTTTTTCTTTATTAAATACACCGTCTTAAGTACTGCTGTGTCTGCCTCATCTTCTGGGTTCTGCTGTCTATTCGTGGCTCAGTTGGTTAAGTGACTGTTTCTCACTCCGGGGACCCAGGTTCAAAACCGGGTCCTGACATCATCACTGTCAAACGCTCCCTAAAACACTTCTGTGAGCAGGCCTTTCTAATCGACCTGGCCCGGGTATCCTGGAAGGACATTGACCTCATCCCGTCAGTTGAGGATGCCTGGTCATTCTTTAAAAGTAACTTCCTCACCATTTTAGATAAGATTGCTCCGTTCAAACCCAGAACTGAGAACAGATACAGCCCTTGGTTCCTCCAGACCTGACTGCCCTCGACCAGCACAAAAACATCCTGTGGCGGACACAATAGCATCGAATAGTCCCCGCGATATGCAACTGTTCAGGGAAGTCAGGAACCAATACACGCAGTCAGTCAGGAAAGCTAAGGCCCAGCTTCTTCAGGCAGAAGTTTGCATCCTGTAGCTCCAACTCCAAAAAGTTCTGGGACACTGAAGTCCATGGAGAACAAGAGCACCTCCTCCAGCTGCCCACTGCACTGAGGCTAGGTAACACGGTCACCACCATGATTGCTCAACTTCAACAAGCATTTCTCAACGGCTGGCCATGCCTTCCGCTGCTTCTCAACCTCGGCCAACAGCCCCGCCCCCCCGCAGCTCCTCGCCAAGCCTCTCCAGGTTCTCCTTTACCCAAATCCAGATAGCAGATATTCTGAAGAGTTGCAAAACCTGGACCGTACAAATCCAACTAGGCTTGACAATCTGGACCCTCTATTTCTGAAACTATCCGCCGCCATTGCCGCAACCCCTATTACCAGCCTCTTCAACCTCTCTTTCATATCGTCAGAGATCCCCAAGGATTGGAAAGCTGCTGCAGTCATCCCCCTCTTCAAAGGGGGAGACACCCTGGTCCCAAACTGTTACAGACCTATATCCATCCTGACCTGCCTATCTAAGGTCTTCGAAAGCCAAGTCAACAAACAGGTCACTGAACATTTCGAATCCCACCGTACCTTCTCCGCTGTGCAATCTGGTTTCCGAGCCGGTCACGGGTGCACCTCAGCCACACTCAAGGTACTAAACGATATCATAACCGCCATCGATAAAAGACAGTACTGTGCAGCCGTCTTCATCGACCTTGCCAAGGCTTTCGACTCTGTCAATCACCATATTCTTATCGGCAGACTCAGTAGTCTCGGTTTATCGGATGACTGCCTTGCCTGGTTCACCAATTACTTTGCAGACAGAGTTCAGTGTGTCAAATCGGAGGGCATGCTGTCCGGTCCTCTGGCAGTCTCTGTGGGGGTGCTCTTGCTGCGGGCGATTCCCTGATCCACCTCTACGCAGACGACACCATTCTATATACTTCCGGCCCGTCCTTGGACACTGTGCTATCTAACCTCCAAACGAGCTTCAATGCCATAGGACACTCCTTCCGTGGCCTCCAACTGCTCTTTAACGCTAGTAAAACCAAATGCATGCTTTTCAACCGATCGCTGCCTGCACCCGCATGCCCGACTAGCATCACCACCCTGGATGGTTCCGACCTTGAATATGTGGACATCTATAAGTACCTAGGTGTCTGGCTAGACTGTAAACTCTCCTTCCAGACTCATATCAAACATTTCCAATCGAAAATCAAATCAAGAGTCGGCTTTCTATTCCGCAACAAAGCCTCCTTCACTCACGCCGCCAAACTTACCCTAGTAAAACTGACTATCCTACCGATCCTCGACTTCGGCGATGTGATCTACAGAATTGCTTCCAACACTCCACTCAGCAAACTGGATGCAGTTTATCACAGTGCCATCCGTTTTGTCACTAAAGCACCTTATACCACCCACCACTGCGACTTGTATGCTCTAGTCGGCTGGCCCTTGCTACATATTCGTCGCCAGACCCACTGGCTCCAGGTCATCTACAAGTCCATGCTAGGTAAAGCTCCGCCTTATCTCAGCTCACTGGTCACGATGGCAACACCCATCCGTATCACACGCTCCAGCAGGTGTATCTCACTGATTTTCCCTAAAGCCAACACCTCATTTGGCCGCCTTTCGTTCCAATACTCTGCTGCCTGTGACTGGAACGAATTGCAAAAATCCCTGAAGTTGGAGACTTTTATCTCCCTCACCAACTTCAAACATCTGCTATCTGAGCAGCTAACTGATCGCTGCAGCTGTACATAGTCTATTGGTAAATAGCCCACCCATCCCCATACTGTTTTTATTTATTTACTTTTCTGCTCTTTTGCACACCAATATCTCTACCTGTACATGACCATCTGATCATTTATCTCCCCAGTGTTAATCTGCAAAATTGTAATTATTCACCTACCTCTTCATGCCTTTTGTACACAATGTATATAGACTCCCCTTTTTTTCTACTGTGTTATTGACTTGTTAATTGTTTACTCCATGTGTAACTCTGTGGTGTCTGTTCACACTGCTATGCTTTATCTTGGCCAGGTCGCAGTTGCAAATGAGAACTTGTTCTCAACTAGCCTACCTGGTTAAATAAAGGTGAAAAAAACAAATAGAAGAAAACAAATTAAACATGGAGGGACCTGCCTGAATTTGTCCAATAGAAACTATCGTTGCGAAACATTTTGCTACGGTGTGCACTGTTTACACCCCAAGTTCAGCTCAACCGGAACTCTTTGAAGTTTGGGGCCGAACTTTGAATAGACATTGACTGAATGTGGTCCAGCAGCAGCCATTGTGTAGAGTGTAGTGAAGTGCCTACTTGGCATCCAGTCATTTCAGTCCATTTAATCCATCCGGAGGCTCGGCTATGGAGGGATGCGTTTAATTT